>NC_142812.1:19416492-19462067 GCF_049724085.1 Artemia sp. Qi Xiang Cuo | reverse complement strand
GGAATTGACGGAGGATTTGTATGTGAAATGTAGGTCCATATACAAATCTATATAGGACTAAGAGTGTCCTATCTGAAACTTGAAAGAATACTGTCAAGTTTCTGTCTCCTAAAACCATTAGAATGGTTTCAAAAGAACGAAGAAAAAGGATTAAAGAAAAAAAGACGACCAAAAGCAGAACTGAAAAAATATCTGCAGACAAAAAAAAATATTATGAAGAAACCAAGAATGACATAAAAGCAAAAGTTACTAATATATTCAAAAACGATGAAAAAGCTTCACTTTTAAATTAAAAAAAACACTTGCAAATGCATTAAAACGAAATATGCAACAGATGATTCTTTTCAGGAGCATTGTATAGACTCAGCCTTTTGTGAGAATGTGAGAAAGCCATCATAACCTGGCTAAATTGTAAAAATAGCAAAGTATGACTTTTGAGTAATTATAAAGGTAACAAAGTATTAATTTTCTTTGTGTAAGGAGAACAAACAACATTACATTTGAATAAGAATGCCATTGGTCCATTTAGGGCCATAAGATGCAAATACCGGACCGCCGTTTTAAACTCGAGGGGTCAACGACAAGAAATATTACGCGATATGTATCACATGACAAAACAGGGTTTTTTCTTGAACAAAGAACTATTATTAGGATTAAATCAAAACTGGTCTCTGGCCAATGAGAGAAAAGAAGAACAAAATAAGACAAAACTTAAAATAGGGATTCGGGGACGGAAACGAGGTAGTCTTTTTTGGATCAAACAAGGAGTAAGTGTTTTTTACTTTGTAATTACGATAGGCTACCACTGTCTGTCTGAATTCCCCTTGGAGACAAAAGTTTGAAGATAAAATTAGAATAAGAAGAAAACCTCTAAAGATTTCTGTCATTTGGAGATAATTTTAATACGTATATGGGAGAAAATAATAACAACTAGAGCTGAAATCTACATTTAGTATAAAGTTGGTGATTTTGGGTTTATAGTTCAGTAGTATTTCCACCTAGACAAGGCTTGAGCCATTTGGAAAAAACAGCATTTTAAGGTTAAAATAAGCTAAATTAAATTTCTTCCCAGAAATTTAAGTTTTGAATAACTGAGGGTTCAAAGAGGGAAGGAACCTTAACCAGGAAGAGAACGCTAGGAGAGCCATTTGTGCTTCCTCTTTTCAGCCTAGAGTTCCTTGGGACTTGGCTTGACTTTAAAAAGACCTTTTATCCGAAAATTGGAATTATCGGACAATAACAGTACTTGCCCTCCCCCTTTGTGCAATCTTCATACGTTTATACGGAGAGGAAAATTATTTCATTTTTATTCATTCTTTCATTTCGTTAAACCCGTACTGCCTGTTTATATAAATGTGGCCTTAATATTTATACTGGTAGGCTAGGGAAAAAGGGAACATTATTATTGACTTAAGAATTTACAAACCTATACGTCCAGATATTTTCAATTGAGAGTTTTTCCCTGCTAAAGTTAAAGCTTAATAAAGGTCCAAGGAGTACACAGCCCTTTTAAAGAAATAAAAAGAAGATCTCTTGGTTTAGGTTAATGAAAATGTAATTAAAAGCAAGTACGGTTATTCTTAGCTTAGCTCAACAATAGTTTGAACTAAAGGATTTTAATAACCCAGAACTCAAGCCTTGAATAGCTATTCAAGTGTAACCTTTTTAAGTAGAAACATTCGATAGCCTAGGATTAACTTAATCTTTTTCTTTTCGGTAAACATTGGTGGATTGAAAAAGTAGATCATTTAGACCTTAGACCTAGAAGAGGTTTGGAAATATTCAACATAATCAGAATTAGAATATTTTTCCTTTTATCTTCTTTGGTAATAAAAATCAGTTGTCACTGAATTCTGAGTACCGATTTCTTACCCAAGCCTCAGTTTTTAACACGCTACCAAATATATTAGCCCTGTTAGTAGGGGCAACCTTACAACTGGTCGCAGCGGTACTCAAGTTCGGTGCAACTTTCGTTTAAGTGAGGGAGGATTAATTAAATTTATAAAATTTGGTAAAATTTAGTCCTCTGTTCCTCACAAGAAAGTGTGCGTTCAGTTTTACAAACCTATCCAAGACAGAAAAGTTTGAAAAATTGTTCATATAAGAAAATTTTAACCTTAATGGGAAGCTCAGACAGCCTTTTATCTTTTATCTTCCTAAGATTCTTTCTTTCTTCTCCTTTTCTTTCTCTTTGCTACAAGTTCTAGTGTCCGTATCATCTGTAGCTTGCTTAAATCCTTTTTAACACTAGTGTCATAGTTAAATCATCTTCAAAAGAATAAGCATACTATTAGCCTTGAGGGTTAATTTAAATCGAGATATTGATCAAATTCTTATTCAATTTATAAACTAACTCATTTTAGTAGTTTTAAACAATTTAAAGGTTCAAAACGTTTCTCACATTAAGAGTTTATAAGGATAGAACAATTATAAGTTCAAATGAAAACAAAATCAAAGAGTTAGAAATTACACTACAAGACGCACAGTCTAGAATAAACGCTCTAAAAGGGCAATATAGAGATGCCACAGTCACAATTAGGCTTCAAAACCTATTTTTGGAACCAGCGCCTCCCATCTTGTTACTGGCATATCCCAATGAAATCCATTCATGGATTTACCACCCTTAAACAAATACAAAGGAGTTTAGGGGAAGATGAATTATTAGCGCTGACAAAAAGATTTGAATTGATTGATTTAATGTATAGAGACTCCTCAGATATGTCTTTGGGAGCAACAGTGGTTGACTCAGGAGACAAAACTTCCCCTGCAGAACAAAGAGATAACTCCAGAGTAGAATTTCAAAACATAGGAAATTATAAAAATAACCCAAAGAAATGTTTGAACTGTGGAAAGAAAGATATGTCAAGACCAACTAGGGATAATTATTCCAGGTATAAATTTAGTAAAAGAAAAAATGATTGCATGCAATGCTGGACTTGCGGGGGTCCACATAGACAATCGGAATGTGAAAAACCTCCAACTTGTATCCGCTGTGGTGAAATAGGCCACAAAGCAAAATATTGTTTAGCTCCAACACCTATGCACCAACCCCAAGAAAAACTTTAAGGCAATATTGCCGAAGGTACTGCGGCCTCCGAGCAATGATTATGGAACCACCGGAAGGCACAGGCCCAGATTCCGTAGTTTTGTAGATATAGGTTAACCGTTAGTAGTAGATTTATTGTGACCAAGAGTCACTAACACGAACAAGACTCGGAATATGAAGGTCACTAGCACGGAAAGACTAGGACTATGAAACAGCATTCACTAGCACGGACAAGACTAGGACTATGAAGGTCACTAGCGCGGAAAGACTAGGACTATGAAACAGGAGTTACTAGCACGGACAAGACTAGGACTATGAAGGTCACTAGCACGGAAAGACTAGGACTATGAAACAGAAATCACTAGCACGGACAAGACTAGGACTATGAAGGTCACTATCACGGACAAGACTAGGCCTATGAAACAGGAGTCACTAGCACGGACAAGACTAGGACTATGAAGGTCACTAGCACGGACAAGACTAGGACTATGAAACAGGAGTCACTAGCACGGATAATTGGGAGGAGTTTTGTTCTGAGTATGAATGAGTATCTAATCTCGTTTAAGAGGTATTTTTCAGCCGACAAATATGTATAAAAAAAAAGAAATAAAAAAGCTAGTAAAGAAAATAGAAACAGTAATCCTTTCTATTCTTCAAGAAGAAAATAAAAGTTTCCCATTCATTGTCACAGATCCGGCAGACATGCTTAGGACAATTTTCGAAATTGAAAATTCACTACCAATAGGTTATAGAATATCGGTAAATTATAGGCGTTACGGCTTACTGGAAATTTATAAATCGACTAGCTACAATGTGGCGACACAACAATTGAAATTGTTGGTTATTTGTGATTTCTCCATATCAAATAAACAAGATGGGTTCAGAATGTTCTAAATGTTCAGCTTTCCGTTCCCAGTGTCAAATACTTCGTATTTCTTTCAAATAGAAAAAGAGTTTAAATTTTTTGGGTTGAGAAAAGATCAAAAAAGATATTTTTTAGAAGATGACAATATAGAAAAAGGATGTAATTTAAAGAGTATACCACTATTGTGCAACCACCAATTTATTATTAGAAGCACAAAAATAAACTCCTGCAGTGTAGCAAAATATATGTAAAATAATGCATTAATTAATAAAGAGTGTCAAACAAAAACTATAAGGGAGAACAAAATCTTAATCAAAAGAAATGGAAGGGAAAGTGTATAATGACATCTCCTTTCAAAAAAGAACTAAGAATACATTTTAATTGTAAAACAGAAAAAAAACATTAACTTTCCATATATAACAGGCAGCTCGATAGTGAAATGGCCTGAAGAATGTTGTCTAACTGCAGAAAGGTTAAAGATGAACAGAATGTTTAGGGGACAGATTACAAAGGAAATGGCACCTTTAAACATATCGATAATTAGCCTAGAATGGAATCTCTCCATAGCTGGTATAAAAAACGTATGGATCAAAAAATTTCAAGATTTAATCTATATATATTTCCAGAACAACTCCAAGACGCAGATTGGCATAGCTGAGTTAATAAAAATGCATATTTCCTTAAAGGACGAAAAAGGAAGGAAAACGGCTAGCTATTGGACATTTTTTCTCAATACCTTTAATCTATTTCTATTTTTATTAGGACTAGTCTCTATAGGAATAATATTCAAAACATTGAGAAAACTATGGTTAAACTATAGGAAACAAAAGTCTCAAAGATTTCACTTAAATGTAGAACAAGAAGAAATTGAACTAAACTGATTCTTAGCAAAGTTATGGTTTCATTAAGAAAAAATAACTGTACTAAGAATTTTAAGTGTGGGAGGTTGTGAGAATGTGGGAAAGCCATCATAACCTGACTAAATTGTAAAAATAGCAAAGTATGACTTTTGAGTAATTATAAAGGCCTTGGTCCATTTAGGGCCATAAAATGCAAATACCGGACCGCCGTTTTAAACTCGAGGGGTCAGCGACAAGAAATATTACGCGATATGTATCACATGACAAAACAGGGTTTTTTCTTGAACAAAAAACTATTATTAGGATTACATCAAAACTGGTCTCTGGCCAATGAGAGAAAAGAAGAACAAAATAAGACAAAACTTAAAATAGGGATTAGGGGACGGAAACGAGGTAGTCGTTTTTGGATCAAACAAGGAGTAAGTGTTTTTTACTTTGTAATTACGATAGGCTACCAATGTCTGTCTGCATTCCCCTTGGAGACAAAAGTTTGAAGATAAAATTAAAATAAGAAGAAAACCTCTAAAGATTTCTGTCATTTGGAGATAACTTTAATACGAATATGGGAGAAAATAATAACAACTAGTGCTGAAATCTACATTTATTATAAAGTTGGTGATTTTGGGTTTATAGTTCAGTAGTATTTCCACTTAGACAAGGCTTGAGCCATTTTTACAAAACAGCATTTTAAGGTTAAAGTAAGCTAAATTAAATTTCTTCCCAGAGATTTAAGCTTTGAATAACTGAGGGTTAAAAGAGGGAAGGAACCTTAACCAAGAAGAGAACGCTAGGCGAGCCATTTGTGCTTCCCCTTTCCAGCCTAGAGTTCCTTGGGACTTAGCTTGACTTTATAAGGACCTTATATCCGAAAATTAGAATTATCGGAAAATAACAGTACTTGCCCCCCCCCCCCTTTGTGCAATCTTCAGACGTTTATGCGGAGAGGAACATCATTCCATTTTTATTCATTCTTTCATTTCGTTAAACCCGTACTGCATGTTTATACAAAGGTGGCCTTAATGTTTATACAGGTAGGTTAGGGAAAAAGGGAACAATATTATCGACTTAAGAATTTCCAAACCTTTATGTCCAGATATTTTCAATTGAGAGTTTTTCCCTGCTAAAGTTAAAGCTTAATAAAGGCCCAAGGAATACACAGCCCTTTTAAAGAAATAAAAAGAAGATCTCTTGGTTTCGGTTAATGAAAATTGAATTAAAAGCAAGTACAGTTATTCTTAGCTCAGCTCAACAATAGTTTGAACTAAAGGATTTTAGTAACCCAGAACTCAAGCCTTGACTAGCTATTCAAGTGTAACTTTTTTAAGTAGAAACATTCGATAGCCTAGGATTAACTTAATCTTTTTCTTTTAGGTAAACATTGGTGGATTGAACAAGTAGATCATTAGACCTTAGACCTAGAAGAGGTTTGGAATATTCAACATAATCAGAATTAGAATATTTTTCCTTTTATTTTCTTTTGTAATAAAAATCAGTTGTCACTGAATTCTGAGTACCGATTTCTTACCCAAGCCTCAGTTTGTAACACGCTACCAAATATATTAGCCCTGTTAGTAGGGGCAACCTTACACCTTAAAAGAGATCAAACCAAGCATAACACTGATGAAACTTTTCGCCAAAACCGCATTGAAAGGGATTGAACCAAGTTCAACACTGATCAAATGTTTCGCCAAAAACGTATCGAGTCAGCCGATAGAAGGGATTAAACCAAGTACAATACTGATGAAACCTTTCGCCAAGAACGTATCGAGTCAGCCCTCAGAAGGGATCAAACAAGTACAATACTGATGAAACCTTTCGCCAAGAACGTATCAAGTCAGCCTTTAGAAGGGATCAAACTAAGTACAATACTGATGAAACCTTTTTGCCAAGAACGTATTGAATCATCTTTCCAAAAGTACTGGACAGACGGTGATTATAGATAAAATCATATTGCTAGAATAACACAAAAGTACTGGAATAAAGAAAAGAATCCAATTCATGAAGTTCGAGGCACTAATAAACGGGAAACAAATAAAAAACCAATGTTTATTAACAAAAAAATAAATTTAGCTATTATGACATCTAACTTTGAAGCATTACAAAATGCGTCTTATTTGAACGCTCTAAGCGATACACACATTTCTATGGTTGAAATCAAACTACTCTCACAAAAATTAAAGAAGATTGTAAACATGTATTTAATTCATTGTCAAAACTGCATGTGAAGATTAGAAATCAATGCAAAAAATTTGTACAGAACCCACCTAATTCATTTGATGTACCGGAACCATCTCAATTCAGGGTTGCAATGGAAATACTCTAGAACATTGCGAGCACAGTGAAGCTTTTCATTTTGAAACCGCTTATAAGAACTGTGGCACAAATAAATGCAACAGTTGTGGTCAAGTAGGTGAGGTATACAAGACAATACCAATTAACACAACAGAACAAGCAATTTTATTTTACTACGGTGAAAATTTCCTAATACAACTTCAGGATAGATGCAGATGTGATATTCGGAAGGATGACAGAAAAGAAATAATATCAACTGAAGTTGACAAATTGCGTAGAAGCCTTGGCAGTTTGTCTTTGACTGGAAGTGAAGAAGTTTTGAAAACTACAAGTGACGGAGGCAAACTTTATCGACATTTGATAGAAACAAAGAAATATTCCATAGAAGAAAACATCAGCAAAATTCGTAGAAGCCTCGAAACAGCCAAAATAAGTGACAATGAGTTTGAAGTAAAAATTAATATTGATGAACAGGTTGCATCTACTGCAACCCACAAAGGTCACTTTTTGATGATCTGGAAATGTGTGACATGACATGAGACGCTAAAACAGAAAATTCTGAAAACAAATATTCACTGAAATAGAAATGTTAACCACAACTTTGTAAATATTAATCAATTAATATTGAAATTTTGCAACAATTATTTTTTGATATACCTGATATAAGTGATGAAGATTTGTCAATACATCTTCCTGTCACAGGATACCTAGAAGACTTGGATATTTGCAAAAGTTCCTTTACTTTGTTGCAAAAGCATGGAGATTCATATTACTGTCACCCCGAATATCTTGTGACAGTGCTTTTCGAGCTCTAAGAGCCTTAGCTCCACACTTTTCCATCCTTAGAAACTTTGTCAGAGCATTGTATAAGGCTGTGTACAAATGTAAAATTATTCGGGGCATAACCGTTGCCAGGACTGCAGCAATCTTTCAGATGCTTCACTCACTTGTTGAAGAAGCAATTTGTAAAATTCAAATTAAATGTAGAAGTGTTAACCCTCATATATCTAATCTTAGAGTGTCAACTGATGAATATCAGGTAACGAGTACCTTTGGAAAGAATCTAATTAGAGTAGCCCAGATCAGGGATGAGTATCCTTCGGTTCCATGCAACTGTTGTGAACAGTTAAAAAATACAAAAGATATTAAGTTTCTAAGAGCATTTTCAAAGAGAAAGGAATTCAATGAAAAGGTTACGTCTTTATTAGACGAAACTGAAAGATATATAACCATGGAAGAAAGACAAGAAGTTAGATTTTCCACTGGGTGGAGGGAGAATATATTAGATATATTTCAATTATGTGATTATTTCGCATGCAAAATGCTTTCATGTAAAGACAACGTTCGTTCTGTTGCAAATAATCTTCAAGTGAAAGCAGCTCCTGAACGCATAGCAACATTGAACAAGTTTGAATTGGCACTAATTTGGCGTGTCATGCCCTAACAATTTTAAGACTAGGACAAATAATGGGATCAAAGAGACCTGCAACTGAATTAATTAATGCTCTTAAAGGAAGAATCGTTTATTTGCCAGTAGATGTTCAAGCAAATGCAGAAATACTTCCGGAAAAGTTACTAAACATAAATAGCTATGTGATTATTGTCAACGGTCAACCTACCTACAAAAGAAATGTTTGGTTTACTCTGATTGATTTAAGGGAAATACACAGCGTCCTTCTTTGGTTGAAAGACCACAATTATTTGTATACAAATATACAAGCGTTAACAATGGAAGAATTGGATCAAGTATTTAAAAATCGCCTATTGGAAAAAGAAGAAGGTCAAGAAAACCCACAAAATATACCGGATGGTGCTATTTTAGAAAAGTTATCTAATGACGCAAGATTTAACTTGGTTGAACATTTTTCAATATAGCCACTAGACGGATCAGTCCCAAAAGACTTCATAGAAGACTTCCAGAAAAATAAAAAGGTTGCCTGCGATCAACTTCAAGTGAAAAAAAAACTGGTTGGTATAGCTGAAGATTTGTTTCAAGAAGGAATTGATCTTGTGGCATTCCCTACTCTTTTCCCGACGCAAAAATTGTATGAGAGACATAACCCGCCAATTTTATATTAGGAATTCTGATTACATCAAATGCCGTCTTCTAAGTAGACATCCACAGTTCCGTCAAGATATACAATACTTATTCCATAATTTTCAAGTTCAAGACCTTTCAGATTTCTGTAATACCGTTGCTCACATGCTGCGCACTGTACGACCTAACCAAAATACTCGCCATTTTATGGATCGTCTCAAAAATCGAGATGGAGATATGGAGTCTTCAATATTTTCCTTACAATCCAGAATCAGAGGTTCGCGCCAATATTTTCAGGTACTTACTGGTAATGTAAGGGCAATGATAGAGCAAGAGGGTCCACCAACGCTATTCATTACACTTTCTTGTGCAGAATGGTATTCTTCAGAAATTATCAAACATTTACTTGAAATAAACAAAAATATGTCAGGCATAGATAAGATGACTGCAGGAGAATCGGCTTCTATGGATCCTGTTTTCGTATCTGTGCATTTTCAATGGAAATGGAGAGCAATCTTTAACGAACTAATATGTGCGAAGGACAAACCTATATTTGGAAAAGTAAAAGATCGTTTTTGGCGCATAGAGTATCAAGCAAGAGGAGCACCACATGTTCACTGTATTCTTTGGAAAGAAGATGTGCCTGTTATTGGAACGTCGTGAATCGAAGAAGTGGTCGAATATTTAGACAGTATTATAACTTGTGAACTTCCAGATAAGTTAACAAGTCCAACACTCCACAAATTGGTTGCCGATCATCAAATACATCGATGCAACAAATACTGCCAGTGAAAATTCAAAAGAGACCCAAAATGGATCAGTTACTGTAGATTTGGATTTCCACTTCCTTTAAAAGAAAAGACGGAGATGCATGACATCATTGACTACTTAGCTCACGGATCAAACCGCAAAAAACCACGTAATAGAATTTACGACCTTCAACGTAAAGACACTGAGCGCTATGTTAATGACTATAGCCCCTCATTATTAATGGCAAATTTATCCAATGTTGACGTTCAGTATATTACTAACATTGGTTCAAAACTACTATATTATATCACAGATTACATGACGAAGGCAGAAAGTTCTGATGTTGACAATATTTGAGAAGAAATTAACAAATCCCTTAAATCCCTTGGTCAAAAAGCTTGGTCTTGTTTATTAAACTCAGTAAAAACACGCCAAGTTAGTGCCATTGAAGCAGCTGATAGGCTTCTTGGTACTAAACTGTAGAACTGTTCAAGACAATTTAGATTTGTCGATTTATCAAAGCTAACAGAATTGAAAAGGACACTAAAAACCTATTAGGAAATAGAATAATTTGCTGAAAAAGACCCAGAAAGCTCAGATTTATTTTTCACTCACTGGGTATTTGATGTGTATACAAATAGACCAGACAGTTTGGAAAATGTCAATTTATATGAACTACTCAGTTGGTATGAACATGAAAAACAAAGAAAGGATGAGAGTATGAGACTGAAAAATGGTTCATTCTAAATGAACTTCAGAAAGTGAAAGTGATTCAGAAAGTGAATCCACAGACCTTACATCATTAAGCACAAAAAAGGTTACTCCCCTCGAATCTGAAAGAAGAATGAACATTATTATACCATGCTTTTCAAACTTTTTAAACCATGGAGAAAAGAAAGTGACATTATAGTCATTGGCCTAACCAGTTTTGAAACTTGCTGTATTTAAGTTGAAAAATATCCAGAAATGGTGAACTATCACGAAAAACTGGTGTCCAAATTCAAAATTGACAAAGAATTTGAAGAGAAAGTCCGAGAGAGATCTAAAGTAATTCATCAAAATGAAATTGACAATGAGACTACAATTTTTGAAGAAATAGATGATTCCAATAACGCAATATAAGGAGAAGTAATTGACAGGGCTGCTGATGCAATGGAGGACCTGACAGCAGCAAACAGACATATTTTGGAGTTGACACAATGGATCAGTTACAATCAGACTAGAAATCACTTAATAATGATCAAAGAAGAATAGTTGACAAAGTCTTGGCTATCATCAATGGTGGAAACACTCAAAAATCATTCAAATGTTCGTTTCAGGATTTGGAGGAACGGGAAAATCACGAGTCATTGATGTTAGTCGAAGAATGTTTTGTAACCAATTTAGCAAAGAAATCTGCCCAGTGGTTGTTATGGCCCTAACAGGACTTGCAGCTAGAAGCATAAAAAGTGTAACAATACATTGATGTCTAAATTTGCCTGTGGACAAGCAAAAAAATTTGCCTGTGGACGGCAAAATATACTCCTCTCTCCACTGAACAGTTTCTTACACTGCGGAAAACATTGTTGCGAGCACGTCTGTTTATCATTGACGAGATAAGCATGGTTTCGTCATTAATGATGATGTTTATTCACTAGCGTATTACAGAGATTATGTCAAACAATCTTTCAATGGGAAATAGTAACTGTGTTCTCTTCAGTGATCTTCTTCAACTACGACCAGTTTTAGCAAATCCACCATATGCTTCTCTGACGCGTCTTGAAATTCGAAGCAGTATTGGTACCATTGGTACATTTGACCTATGGAATGAGTTTGATTATGATGAACTGACTATCAACATGAGACAGAAAACAGACAAAGTGTACGGAGAAACTCTAGCAAACATTCGAGTTGGAAAGTGTGAAGAGACCCAACTTCATTATCTCAATGCAAGAAAATTTGGTAAGGACTTAAGAGCTATCCCTGAAGAATTTTCAGATTTATGTTTACGACTGGTTAATGAAGGAAAGTCTCCTGTAATTTTTATGTCCTCAAATGATGATTGCAAACTAGTCAATACAATACTTTTACAAAAAACCAGCTCAAATTTACTGACTCTAACTGCGATTGATCAACTTTCCTTGGTTGTTAGATAAGCGAATTGAGGAAGAAGCAGAGAAGAATATCATTCGTTTTGAAGATGCAGTTAAACTTACTGGTGGTGCATCGAAGAATCTGGTGTTGCACACTGGGGCAAAATTTATGCTCCAAAAAAATATTGGTGTTGACAAAGGATTAGTTAATGGGATATATCCAAGGATTTAAAAGTCTACCAAATGGTGAAATTGGTAGCATCACTGTACAATTTGCCGGTAAAAAAAACATGGTGGAAATATCCCGTGAACCTGTTAGATTTGAAGCGTTAAAACAAATCTATTTCACTAGAAGACAGTTTCCACTACAGCTAACTTTTGCTATTACGACCCATATGTCACAAAGCCTTAGCTTAGAGTGTGCTATAGTTGATGCTGGAAACAGATGTTTTGGACCAGGAATGATTTATGTTGCCTTGTCAGGAGTAACAAGTAGTGCTGGATTATACCTCATAGAATTGGATAAAAAATATTTTTGCCGACAGTGAGGCAATCACAGAATATAACCGTCTAAGAAGTAAATACAGACCAGATCTCTGTCTTTTTGACAAACATAAGCAGCCAATGGTTTGCAAAGAGACCGCACCTGAAAGACCCCAGAAACATGGAAAAAAAGTGTAAGAATCCAAGAGTATACTAACAGTAAAAGAAGAATAAGCGTTAAGGAAGTGTTGTCTCCAAAACGTGCTAAAAACCAAGACAATTTACATGGTAAATCAGTCGGGAATTGGAGGAGGCAGGAAAGGGCTGAATAATCTTGACAACGTTTCGTATTATACAAACTCGGCTGTTCAGTGTATCTTTAGCATGCACGAAGTACTCTTTGACACGCTTGCCCATTTGAAAGGCCCAGTTTCAAAAGAAATTGAACGTCTTGCATTGTCATCTCTTCAAAAGAAGGAATCAACCAAGATGCTCAGGAGCTTACTTCCAAGTCAATATGGTTTTTCAGAGCAGAGGCAGCAGTCATTATGCGAATTTTGGGAGGCTCTATTTGAAAGAATTGACTATGAGAACACCATCGCAAATCCATTAATCATTGAAAGTGTACTAAGTGAGAAATTCCATTTAAAGAATCAAAAGTTTTGGGTGTGCGAGACCTGTCATTGAACTCAAATTGGGGACACATTCCCAGATCTAAAAGTATGCTAGTTTCCAGTTCTAGGGGTTCTTAACCCAGATGCACCTGCATGGGAAGAAGAAATTGATAGCACAGACATTCCGGTTCATAAAGTATTAAACCCACACCTAGTGGGCAAAAAATGTCCGTATCAACACAATCTGACACTGAAAACAGTATTTACCAAAACAAGCCAGTTCCTTTCAATCAATTTGGATCGAAGAACAATGGTGCACAAAAACTGTAGAAAGATCATAGAGATCGATGAGGACTCAATTTGTATCGAAACCACAGATGAGTGTAATATTACAGGCAAAAGTTACAACGAATTTTCTAAGTCAACACAAATGTACAAGATTATTGCTGCCGCAATTCACGTTGGTACAACTTTTGATTGTGGATATTACTTTGTGTACAGACGAACACTTGAGGGACGCTGGTGCATCTGCAATGATTTGATTGTAAGAAATCAAAACCACTTGGATGCCGCTGACCTATCAGGTGTGACTTTTCTCATTCTTGAAAAGTATTCCTAAAAATCGATATTAGATATTAGATTAGTTACTACATATTAGATTAGACTAGGGTAAAAAATAAATTATTAGAGATCTTAGGAATACAAGAACTACATAATTTTCGAATGTAAGGTAAAAAAAAGGTGTCGTAAATATTTCATGATTGCCAATAAGCGGTTCAACCACTCTTGAGGATGAGAGTAACTATTTCTTCATTTACTGACAAGGATTCCAGGGACGCTGGCATAGCTGTAATGCTTACGTCGTGTGAAGTCAAAACGATATGGATGCTTCAAAGATTGGATTACCACACAGATTGGATTAAATAGATTACCACGTAGTTTAAGATATATAGACTGGAAGAATTTGACTACCACGAAGTTTAAGATTACATTAGTTATACCTATTTTTATGATTAAGCCAATTATACTAATTTCATTATTTTGTCATTCTAATCAATCATAGACAGACAAGCAGCGAGTGACATGAGAATAGTGTATTTAGGGGTTAAAAATAACGAGATGCGAAAGGGAACTTCAGATAGCTAGAAACATGAATTTTATTTACATAGAGTCTTGGAAAGGAATAACATTGTGAAGGAATTATGTGACTTATAAATTTTAGATTTTTTTCATATTTATTTTTATAGCCTTGCTGCCTGTGGCCTAGTTAATTTTATTCTTGGAAAGGAGTAACATTTTAAAGGAAGCATACCACTTATAGCTTTTAGCCTAGCTAATGTCCTTCTTGGAAAGGAATAAAATTTTGAAAGAATTACCGCTTACAAATTTCTGTCAAGTTTTTTTTTTTGTAATTTATTCTAAAATCTAATGTTTGTACATTTTATTTCGTTAAAGTTTGGAGTTACAGCCATTTTTTATTTACAATATTTTTCACACAATTTTGTGAAATGTCTAACTTTCTGTTTTGATCTTTCATCTATTATTGCTGTTATGTATTCTTTTGTGAAGTAAAAATAGATGAAAGATCTTAGTCTCCTTGTTTTGTTATTCAAAACTTGTAATTAGAATTTGAAAATTTGGAGTCAGAGTAAATACTGAAAGAACTTTTTCTGTTTGTAGATTTTGCCTCCGTATAAAAGGATTTCCTGTGAGGAGAGGACATCCTTTTAACAGCAGAAGCACAGGTAAAAACTCATATTATGTGTACATTTAGTCCTATTCTTTTAAATATTCTTTCTCTGGTTCTTACAAATATGGCTGTAACTTGATTTGACTTTAGTTTTCTATTAAAAATATGAAAAAGGTTAACTCTATGACCTTTTTCATCTTTATGATCTTTACTCTTACTCTTGGTTTAACCAAGATTACTCTTGGTTTAAGAGAGAAGTTAGAGAAATTGCTTCGCTTAAACTGTGAATTTCCCACTTCCCCTTTGATTACAAGTAATGAAAAACTTTCTGACAAAGTTACGCAAAAAACAAGCCCTAGATCTGTTGCGAAAAACACCCCTATAGTTACTCCCAGGTCCTCCAATCCCCAAGCAAAGACAATAGCTAGGCCCAGCATAAAACAGAAAACTCTCTGCGTCGATTGTGGAGAATATATACGAGAAATTTCAGCGTTAAGAAATAAATGCTCTACCCTTGAGAATGAACTTTCAGCCCGTGATTCTTTAATAGATAAGCTTGACAATGAAGTCAGGTCTGTTTCTGAAAAGCTTGTAATGGGTATGCAAGAATGCCGTAAGCTGGACATCTTAGTCGACGAAAAAAAAACAACAATCGATTCTCTGAAGATGCATATAAATCAGTTTCAAAACCGGTTTCCGCTGGATCAAATCCCAAGCGGCCATGAACTTGGTACCCAGCCAGCCGCCCAAAATAACCAACGCGAAATGAATGCTGTAAGTGTGGCGTCAGTTAAATCGGATATGCCCCTTCCAAGTGCGGTGAATAATAATACTGACATAGCCGCAAAAATGAGAATAATGTGAGTCCGATTGACAAGTTACATGAAGAGGACTTACATATCATTTTCGAGAAAATAATCAAGCCACCATGTAAAAGAGAGTGTTGGTTCTTTCGGAATGGTTTTTGCAAGAGGGTAGCTAGTTGCAAATTTGCTCATGAAAATAAAGTGACTCCGATAAACAAAAATACAGCTCGACCTTGCCCTGAACAGCCCAAGTCAAAAGGGGCGTGTAAATTTTTCGAAAAAGGAGCATGTAAATTTGGTATTCACTGCCGATTCCTACATCCATGTTATAGTTTCCTTGCCAAGTCATTTACTAGTATTGAATGTGTCCTTGATCATATAAAGATGTGCCCTCGTTTTAGATGCTTAGATGAAAATTGTAGACTAGTGCATTTTAACCGTACTGACCCAAGCTCATCAAAAAACGCTTCGACGACGCAAACAGCAGAAAATCCAAAACAAACCCTCTTGGGGTCTAGAAAAGAGGTGACACTCTTGGGTTCAAACGCAGGTCCACCTTCCTGGGGAATCCAGCAACCATTTTCAGTACACCACCCCTCCTATGACACATCTCAGGAGCCTCTTAGACTCCCTCCCTCCTCCTCCCCCACCTATCTATTTTCATCAACAGCCAATCAACAACCAGCCCTATCCTTATTCTATCCCCCCTCCAGATTACCCCTTTCCTTGCAGAAGGAAAAAAGTGTTGGTGAATGCAGTTCAAATAATCCTGTTGCTGCTGCAGTTGCGATAGGGGGCAAGAAATTCCAAAATAAACCTTTTTCACAGGAGTTTCAAGACAAACGTTACGTATTTCCTTCTTTCCTTTACAGCAACGCCGAAAGTTTAAATCAAGAGAAATTTACAGAGCTTCAGACTACGGCTCAAATGCTTGGCTCTTCCGTTATCTGTGTTTCCGAGGTCCACCGGCAAGATCTTAATTTATTGAGGGTTCTTAACTTTTCTTCTTTTATTAAACTTCGGCCTGATGACCATCATCTTGGGAAAAAAGGAGAAGGAATTATTACACTCGTGCACGAATATTTTAAATCTCAGCTTTTAAATATACTTTTTCTTTAATATATTGTTTAAATTTTTGGGGACAAAGCCAAACCAACGCGACTCCCTAGGCCACTCTCTGCCATAGCAGTGTGCGTTTTCTATTATTCACCTGGTCAGCCAGCTGCAGCAAGAAAAGATTTTTGGGAGAAGCTGCAGGAATCGACAGATTAAGTCCAGAGAACTCACCCTTATTTTGGAGTAGTAATGCTAGGAGATATTAACGAACTCGATAGCAAATCGCTGGCCAGGTCAATTAACCTTAAAACTCTAGTCGATTTCCCAACAACTAAGGGGAATAGTTCTCTGGATGTAATCCTGACAAATCTTTCGGAATATTACCAGAATCCAAGTAAACTAGCACCACTTGGTGGAAGTTATCATTATATGTTACAATGGACCCCTTGGAAAAATTACAAATTAATTATTCAGTAACCAAAGTTAATTCACGACCGGTCACTGACCATGGTCTGCTGCACTTTGGTGACTGAATGACGGGAGAAAACTGGGTCGCAGTATCTTCAGCTAAATACTTGGATTCCAAAGTAGAAGAATTCCATAATAAGGTAAATACAAAATTTCTCGAGTGCTTTCCCGAACGTAAGACTAAATTCTGTTCTAGTGATAAACCATACGTAAATTCAAAAATAAAGCAACCGATAAAATATAAATTGCACCTAATACGAAAAGGTCAAGTGAACCAAGCAAAACAGTTGGCAAACCAAATAAAATGGAAAATCAAAAGACCATCTTTTGGAGTCCAAACCGTCGCAGTTTTTCAGTAAAGTAAAAAGTCTGACTTGCAAAAGTTCTCAACCTGTTGACTTCATGAAGGAGGTGCTTCTAGAGAAAACCGCGAATGATTTAAATGCCCATTTTGCTTCAATTGTGCAATCTTACCCCCCTCTTCCACCCGAGGATCCTCCAGTAAGTTTAACTACTCCTTCAGATGGTAATTTAATTGCTGATATTTCATCGGCAATTATAATCCGTAAACTCTCTTCGTTAAAAAGAACTTCTGTTGCCCCTTTTGACATTCCAGTTGCTCTCATTAAAGCATTTGCTAAAGAATTATCATTTCTCCTTCAGGTAATTTTCAATAGTATAACAAAAACAGGATATTTTCAAAAGAAATGGAAGAAAGGGTTTATTACCCCATATCCAGAGAAAGGAGCAGTTAATGATTTCACTGTGTCCGGCCGATCATAGTTACGTCACTTTTTAGCAGAATATACGAAAGTTTTGTTGCCGCATGGCTGAAAAAATATCTTTTGAAAGTAACTGATCGAAAGCAATTTGGTAACATCCCTAAGTGTTCGACAGTTCATTACCTCGTTAATTTAATTGATTTTATTTTAAAACACCTGGATGAACCTGGAAAATGGATAAATTTAATTGCAATTGATTTCAGAAAAGCATTTGACCTTGTTGATCACAAAATCCTTTTAGAAAAAATGGCGGAAAAAATATACCCAGCTCTATTATTAAAATCATCAAGAGCTTCTTAACAAATAGAGAGCAAACTGTGAAGTATACAGACCAATTTCCCACTTCTCTGCCAGTTTTTTGTGGAATTCCACAAGGAACTGTGATCGGGCCGTTGGGCTTCCTCCTCACGATAAATGAAATTGCTGCTGAGCTGGAGGATAGTAGTAATCTATCTAGTACTTTGAACCATACATTCAACCATACATTCAAGCCTACAAGAATATGGTCAAAAGTGCAATAGATATGAAGCGTACAGGAAACTGGTTTTTTGTTATTGATATGAATTGCACAAGAATGTACCGTTTGACGTAGACATTTTTTTTTTAAGCTGGCAACCTATCTAGTACATGAAAAAATACATGGAATTGCTCAAGGAAAACCCACGCCTTTGACACTATAGTTAGATATGGATATTGCAAAAAAAGCTGCCATGGTAACAACCATACACGTGGACATTGCAAAAAAAAAAATCAGACTGGTTTTTGTTATTGATATGAATTACACAAGAATGTGCCGGTTGACATAGACATTTTAAAAAGCGACCTTTACCTATAAAGTGCCCAAGTATGTATTTAGTTTTACTGGAAACATTTCACATCCCTCTTGTGATATTTAAATATGATATGTTCATGGTTCTTATTATCTTTTTTTGCTCATAAATTTGACATTGTGTTTGAGCTTTTTCTGAAAGACTTTAGACTACTGTAATTATTTAAAAAGTATAGTTTATCTATTCTAAAGATAATGACTTAGGCCTCAACGGCAAATCATTTTAATGCTTTTCCACAGGGGATTTCCACTAGGTATGTTAAGATTCAAGCTAATTCTTGTAGACTACCTTTCAAAATAGCTTTACGGGGGGGGGGGGAGGGAGATACACACTACACTCTGTTCATAAATTTGACATCGTGTCTGAGCTTTTTCTGAAAGACTTTAGACTACTGTAATTATTTAAAAAGTATAGTTTATTTATTCTAAAATTAATGACTTAGGCCTCAACGGCAAATCATTTTAATACTTTTCCACAGGGGGATTTCCACTAGGTATGTTAAGATTCAAGCTAATTCTTGTAGGCTAACTTTTAAAATAGCTTTACGGGGGGGGGGAGCTACACACTACACTCTGTTCATAAATTTGACATCGTGTCTGAGCTTTTTCTGAAAGACTTTAGACTACTGTAATTATTTAAAAGGTATAGTTTATTTATTCTAAATATAATGACTTAGGCCTCAACGGCAAATCATTTTAATACTTGTCCACAGGGGGATTTCCACTAGGTAAGTTAAGATTCAAGCTAATTCTTGTAGGCTACCTTTTAAAATAGCTTCAAGGGGGGAGGGAGATACACACTACACTCTGCTCATAAATTTGACATCGTGTCTGAGCTTTTTCTGAAAGACTTTAGACTACTGTAATTATTTAAAAAGTATAGTTTATTGATTCTAAAATTAATGACTTAGGCCTCAACGGCAAATCATTTTAATACTTTTCCACAGGGGGATTTCCACTAGGTATGTTAAGATTCAAGCTAATTCTTGTAGGCTAACTTTTAAAATAGCTTTACGGGGGGGAGCTACACACTACACTCTGTTCATAAATTTGACATCGTGTCTGAGCTTTTTCTGAAAGACTTTAGACTACTGTAACTATTTAAAAGGTATAGTTTATTTATTCTAAAGATAATGACTTAGGCCTCAACGGCAAATCATTTTAATACTTTTCCACAGGGCGATTTCCACTAGGTATGTTAAGATTCAAGCTAATTCTTGTAGGCTACCTTTTAAAATAGCTTTACGGGGGGAGGGAGATACACACTACACTCTGCTCATAAATTTGACATCGTGTCTGAGCTTTTTCTGAAAGACTTTAGACTACTGTAATTATTTAAAAGGTATAGTTTATAGATAATGACCTAGGCTTCAACGGCAAATCATTTTAATACTTTTCCACAGGGGGATTTTCACTAGGTATGTTAAAATTCAAGCTAATTCTTGTAGGCTACCTTTTAAAATAGCTTTACGAGGGGGAGGGAGATACACACTACACTCTGCTCATAAATTTTACATCGTGTCTGAGCTTTTTCTGAAAGACATTAGACTACTGTAATTATTTAAAAGGTATAGTTTATTTATTCTAAAGATAATGACTTAGAGCTCAACGGCAAATCATTTTAGTACTTTTCCACAGGGGGATTTCCACTAGGTATGTTAAGATTCAAGCTAATTCTTGTAGGCTACCTTTTGAAATAGCTTTACGGGGGAGGGAGATACACACTACACTCTGCTCATAAATTTGACATCGTGTCTGAGCTTTTTATGAAAGACTTTAGACTACTATTATTATTTAAAAGGTATAGTTTATTTATTCTAAAGATAATGACTTAGGCCTCAACGGCAAATCATTTTAATACTTTTCCAAAGGGGGATTTCCACTAGTTATGTTAAGATTCAAGCTAATTCTTGTAAGCTACCTTTTAAAATAGCTTTATGGGGTTTGAGAGGGTCGTCTTATTCTGTGTGTTTTTTTTCTTCACTTGGTGGTCATTCAAAAAGCGAGGATTTTTGTTAAATAAATAATTCTTGTACCTTTTAAAATAGCTTTACGGGGTTTGAGAGACTCTGAAAACAACTTCAACCGTGGCCCAGCCCCCGCGATCAGATACTAAATTATTAAAAAGTTTCTTCAACTGAAAGTAAGGAGCAACATCAAAACTTAAACGGGCAGAAATAGAGGCTGTTTCCAAAGATTTAGGATTCATTAACTTTAATGTTGCCAGTCAAAAGCTATGAGTTTGAGAAAATTGCCTGATTATCGTAAAATGAGGAAACACTCTCCAAAAGTCGACAGGAATGGAATTGTCTTGAGGCAGGAATTTTCCTTGGAAGAGGGGAAGGGTATTCTTACGTGAAAACAACTTCAACCGTGGCCAGCCCCCCCGCGATCAGAAATTGAATTATAAAAAGTTTCTTCAACTCAAAGTAAGGAGCAACATCAAAACAAATGGACAGAAACAGAGGCTGTTTCCAAAGATTGAGGATTCATTATAAAAATTTTTAACAAGAAATCTCTGAATAAAATATTTTTGGAGGGATGGGAGCGGGGTGTCTTAGAGTACTTATAGTGCTGTACTGTGGGCCGAGTTGCTAGCGAAAAACCCGTGTGAATGACTTGAAATAAAAAATTTTAACAAGAAATGGCTGAAAAGTGTTTTGGGGGAGATGGGTATTAGTCTCTCATAGGCGGGTGTTGTCTGAAACCTATAAAAATAAACTATTTCCGTAAAATCTAAGCTAATAAGGGTTTTGACCGTAAACTCTAGTTTTTTTTGTAAGAAAATTACGGAAAATACAATTCTCTGGTTCAGGTGTGAAACTTAAGTCTATTTTTGGATTGAAAATTAATCTATATCCGTAAAACCTGAACTAATAATTCAATGTTTTTTTCATAAAAACAAACTATTTTTCTAAAACTTCGAAATTTTTCAACTTTATTTATTTTTTTTCTTTTTGTACGTATCTTAAAATTTCAAAATATGCTTACAGTTCTAACAATTATGCTCTATGATTGGTCAGATACATAATGTGGCTTTCCCACTGGTATTTTACGACAGGTTATCGACACTACCTAGTCTATTGCATGTGTTAAATCAGTATTTTGTACGCAGTGGAACGATAAATACATAAGTAATATCTTTAAAAAAAAAGTGAAGATGTAACATTTTAATAGAGTCTGTTCACATAAAAAGGTTATTGTAGCATTGAATGCCGACAAGGAGAAGTATTTAAACTATTAAACAAGTACAAGTGGTAACACTATTGAAAATGTATGCATGCATTGTCATGACAGTAAGGAATGAAATTTCTTTGGAATACAGAAAAAATTCAACTCTTATGGTGTTGGTTATGCGAGATTGAGATCTCCAGAGATGATTGCACTCAAAGAAAATGCTAACATAAAAATAATTGTTGATGATAGAGGACAACTCCTTGCTACAATTGCAGGTAACATATTACCTACGGATACATCCAATCATCAGCTTTCGGGTATTAGCATTCAACGGAAGGCTAATAAAAGAAAGGCCTACTCTGCTACTAATATCGTAAACCATATCTTGTTTACGTAGATACATCGAATAAAATTGACAGAATCTAAGTGTCGGAGTGAATAATTTTTTTTATCAACATCCTTTGTCAGATACATCAAATAAAATTGACAAAATCTAAATTTTAGAATGAATAAAAGTATTAAATGCAAATTGATTTTGATTTTGAAATTCGTTCATTTTTTTAGAAACTGCAATAGTTTCATAGGACGCATCTTTCAGCGTGTTTTAAGTTTAAAAGAAAATCATTGAATGGAAACTCATTTTGATTTTGGATAAAAATTTAGTCATTTTTATAGAAACTGCAATAGTTTCACAAGAACTATCTTCCAGCACGTTTTAAGTTTAAATGAAAAGTATTCAATGAAAATTAAATTTGATTTTGATGCTGGATAAAAATTCGTCCATTCTAATAGAAACTACAATGGTTTTGCGGAAAATGTCTTCTGATTTATTACATGCAATAAACTAGCTAGTGTCGATAACCAGACAATTTTTTTTCTCTTTTTTATCACAAACAATTTTTAATGTCTCCAAGGCAGATCAATTTCTTCATAAATTCCACTATTTTTTGCCCCCCTCCGGCGCGCCGGAGGGGGGCATTAGTGTGATAAAAAAGAGAAAAAAAGAATTGTCCGGTTATTGACACTAGCCAGTTTATTGCATGTATTAAATGAGAAGATGTTTTCCGTGAAACTATTGCAGTTTCTATAAGAATGGATGGATTTTTATCCAACATCAAAATCAAATTTAATTTTCATTGAATACTTTTCATTTAAACTTAAAACGCGCCGAAAGATAGTTCTTGTGAAACTATTGCAGTTTCTATAAAAATGACTAAATTTTTATCCAACATCAAAATCAAAATGAGTTTCCATTCAATGCTTTTCTTTTAAACTTAAAACACGCTGAAAGATGCTTCCTATGAAACTATTGCAGTTTCTAAAAAAATGAACGAATTTCAAAATCAAAATGAATTTGCATTTAATACTTTTATTCATTCTAAAATTTAGATTTTGTCAATTTTATTTGATGTATCTCACAAAGGATGTTGATAAAAAAATTATTCACTCTGACACTTAGCTTCTGTCAATTTTATTCGATGTATCTACGTAAACAAGATATGGTTTACGATATTAGTAGCAGAGTAGGCCTTTCTTTTATTAGCCTTGCGTTGAATGCTAATACCCGAAAGCTGATGATTGGATGTATCCGTAGGTAATGTGTTACCTGCAACAGTAGCAAGGAGTTGTCCTCTATGCTCAACAACTATTTTTATGTTAGCATTCTCTTTGAGTGCAATCATCTCTGGAGATCTCGATCTCGCATAACCACCACCATAAGAGTTGAATTTTTTCGGTATTCCAAAGAAATTTAATTCCTTACTGTCATGACAATGCATGCATACATTTCCAATAGTGCTACCACTTGTACTTGTTTCATAGTTTAAATACTTTTCCTTGTCGGCATTCAATGCTACAATAACCTTGTTATGTAAACACACTCTATTAAAATGTTCCATCTTCACTTTTTTTTGTAAAGATATGACTTATGTGTTTATCGTTCCACTGCGTAAAAAATACTGATTTAATACATGCAATAGACTAGCTAGTGTCGATAACTAGTCATATAATATCAGTGGAAGGGCCACATCATGTCTCTGACCAATCATAGAGCGCAGTTGTTAGAACCGTAAGCATATTTTAAAATTTTAATATACGTAAAGAAAGAAAAAAATAAATAAAGTTGAAAAATTTCGAAGTTTTAAAAAAACAGTTTGTTTTTATGAAAAAATATTGAATCATTAGTTCAGATTTTACGGATATAGTTTTATTTTTCAATCCAAAAATAGACTTAAGTTTCACACCTGAACCAGAGAATTGTATTTTCCATAATTTTCTTACAAAAAAAACTAGTTTACGGTCAAAACCTTATTAGCTTAGATTTTACGGAAATAGTTTATTTTTATAGGTTTCAGACAACACCCGCCTATGAGACACTAATACCCATCTCCCCCAAAACACTTTTCAGCCATTTCTTGTTAAAATTTTTTATTTCAAGTCATTCACACGGGTTTTTCGCTAGCAACTCGGCCCACAGTACAGCACTATAAGTACTCTAAGACACCCCGCTCCCATCCCTCCAAAAATATTTTATTCAGAGATTTCTTGTTAAGAGTTTTTATAATAAATCCTCAATCTTTGGAAACAACCTCTATTTCTGCCCATTTAAGTTTTGATGTTGCTCCGTACTTTCAGTTGAAGAAACTTTTATAATTTAATTTCTGATCGCGGGGGGTGGGCCAGGGTTGATCTTGTTTTCACGTAAAAATACCCTTCCCTTTACCATGGAAAATTCCCCCCTCAAGACAATTCCATGCCTGTCGACTATTTGAGGGTGTTTACCCATTATCTTATAATCAGGCAATTTTCTCAAGTTCATAGCTTTTGACAGACAACACTAAAGTTAATGAATCCTAAATCTTTGGAAAAAGCCTCTATTTCTGCTCGTTTAAGTTTTGATGTTGCTCCTTACTTTCAGTTCAAGAAAATTTCTTATAATTTAATTTCTGATCGCGGGGGGTGGGCCACGGTTGAAGTTGTTTTCAGAGTCTCTAAAACCCCGTAAAGCTATTTTAAAAGGTACAAGAATTATTTATTTAACAAAAATCCTCGCTTTTTGAATGACCACCAAGTGAAGAAAAAAAAACACACAGAATAAGACGACATTCTCAAACCCCGTAAAGCTATTTTAAAAGGTAGCCTACAAGAATTAGCTTGAATCTTAACATGCCTAGTGGAAATCCCCCTGTGGAAAAGTATTAAAATGATTTGCCGTTGAGGCCTAAGTCATTATCTTTAGAATAAATAAACTATACCTTTTAAATAATTACAGTAGTCTAAAGTCTTTCAGAAAAAGCTCAGACACGATGTCAAATTTATGAGCAAAAAAGATAATAAGAACCATGAACATGTCATATTTAAATATCACAAGAGAGATGTGAAATGTTTCCAGCAAAACTAGAAACATGCTTGGGCACTTTATAGGTAAAGGTCACTTTTTAAAATGTCTACGTCAACCGGCACATTCTTGTGTAATTCATATCAATAACAAAAACCAGTCTGATTATTTTTTTTTGCAATGTCCACGTGTATGGTTGTTACCATGCCAGATTTTTTCGCAATGTCCATGTCTAACTACAGTGTCAAAGGCGTGGGTTTTCCTTGCGCAATTCCATGTATTTTTCCATGTATTTTTGAAAGTACTAGATGAGTTGCCAGGTTTAAAAAAAAAATGTCTACGTCAAACGGTAAATTCTTGTGCAATTCATATCAATAACAAAAAACCAGTTTCCTGTACGCTTCATATCTATTACATTTTGGACCATATTCTTGTAGGCGTGAATGTAAGGTTGAATGTATGGTTCAAAGTACTAGATAGATTACTACTGAGGACAAATGGAAATACGTTGACGACTTGTCCTTAACGGAAATCGTATCTAAGGATTCGAAGAGCAATGCTGCTGGTTTCATTGACCAAGTTACCTCAGAGGCGGCTGAACTAAACATGGTCGTGAATAAAGACAAATGCTCGGTCACGACATTTTCTTTTCTTCAGAATACTCAACCGTCTTTCGAACCTCCAATCGCTTCTGAGCTAATAAGCCATAAAATAACTTTACTTGGTATGGTCATTTTTTCTGACCTCTCATGGCGAGAGAATACTAAAACAACTGTAAAAAAAGCTAACGGCGCAATCCAAATACTAAAAACACTGAACAATTTTCGAATTCCTAATGATAATCTGAAACTAATCTTTCACACTTTCATCCCCCCCTTAGTTGAATATACTTGTCCGGTTTAGCACTTTGCCCTTACCCAGGATGAAACGGATAAAATAGAACGCGTTCAGAAGAGATCACTCCATTTATGGCGGTTCCCCTCTACCGTACTCCTTTTACCTCAAAGAATTTAAATTTGAATCCCTTTCTTCCCGCCGAGTAAAATTATGCCAAAGATTTGGCTACTCCCTCCTTCAACATCCCATCTACCGATCAGTCCTTCCCCCCCCTTTTGTCCCTATAAGATCTCGTTCCCCCCGGGAAGTGGCTGAGAAGGTTCCGAAACTAACCCCAGTCTACTGTAACGCCATGCGCTACAGCTTTGTGCTATGCTTTGTGAAATATTACAAGGATCTCTAGTGTTTTTATTGTTTAGTTTATTTTATCCTGACGAAGTTTTATCAGATAATTTTATTCTCAATCTTAAGTGTTTTTATCCTTTAGTTTATTTATCCTGACGAAGTTTTATCAGACAACTTTATTTTGCGAATTATGAATAAGAGACATCATATTTGGGCTTTGCCCACGAGAGCTATGTTTTGTTTTTGAATTAAATTAATTTGAATTTGAAATCTATGAAGTTTTATCATAAGCTATATTTTGAATTAAATGAATCCTATTTCTACTTCATATTCAAATAAACCCTAATTAATTTCTATAGAAATATTATGACCTAGCTGTCTCCATTATATGACCTGAAAGGATAAGCAACAATTAATTAAACAAACTTATATGGGTGATAAAAATGGACAAGAAGTCTATAGAGCTATGGGACTCACAGACACATATTTACATGCGCTGTTAGTGGGAGGATATTAAGGGGTCAGGTTTGATGCTAGGGGGTGGACAGGGTTGTCTGTGCAAAACCTTTACATTGGAGCACTGTTTTCACGAATCTCCGTGCATTTATACACAACTAGCAGCGCATCCAGAAGATCCAGGATCACACATGCCTATTTTTTGCTATAATAAACTAAAATAACTTTGCACAAGAGATAACCATTCACAGGCAGTATATAGAGCTATCCTCCTATTTGCGCTGCAAATGCGAGGATATTATGGGGTTGGACAGACCTATCCTCCCATTTGCGCTGCAAATGGGAGGATATCATAATTAACTTGATAATTTATATAGGTTATAACCATGGACAAGAAGTCTATATAGCTATGGGACTCACAGACACATTTAAATGCGCTGTTAGTCGGGGAATATTAAGGAGTCGGGTTTGATAATAGGGGGCGGACAGGGTTGGCTGTATAAAACCTTTACATTGGAGCACTGTTTTCACGAATCTCAGTGCATTTATACACAACTAGCAGCGCATCCAGAAGATCCAGGATCAAACATGCCCTGCTGCTAAAATAAACTAAAATAACTTTACACAAGAGATAGCCATTCCTCCCATAACCATGGGAGGATATCATAATTAATTCGATAATTCATTTAGGTGATAAATATGGACAAGAAGTCTATAGAGCTATGGGACTCACAGACACAAATTTATCATGGCTGTTAGTGGAAGGATATTAAGGGGTCGGGTTTGATGCTAGGGGGCGGACAGGGTTGGCTGTGTAAAACATTTACATTGAAGCACTGTTTTCACGAATCTCAGTGCATTTATACACAACTAGCAGCGCATCAAGAAGATCCAGGATCAAACATTCCCTTTTTTTCTGCTAAAACAAATTAAAATAACTTGACACAAGAGATAACCATTCACAAGCAGTATATAGAGCTATCTAAAGGGGTTGGACAGACCTATCCTCCCATTTGCGCTGCAAATGGGAGGATATCATAATTTTTATATAGGTGTATAATCATGGACAAGAAGTCTATAGACCTATTTTTAGTCAGACCTATCCTCCCATTTGCGCTGCAAATGGGAGGATATCATAATTAATTTGATAATTGAGGATTTCGTAATTAATCGGAGGATATCATAATTTAATTATAATTAATTTCTATAGAAATATTATAACCTAGCTGCGTCCATTATATGACCTGAAAGGATAAGTAACAATTAATTAAAAAAACTTATATAGGTGATAACCATGGACAAGAAGTCTATAGAGCTCTCTTTGGACAGACCTACGTCCCATTTGCGCTGCAAATGGGAGGATATCATAGTTAATTTGATAATTTGATAACTGAGGATTTCATAATTAATTTAAGGATATTATAATTTAATCATAATTTATTTCTATAGGAATATTATAACATAGCTGCCTCCATTATATGACCTGAAAGGATAAGTAACAATTAATTAAACAAACTTATATAGGTGATAGCCATGGACAAGAAGTCTATAGAGCTATGGGACTCACAGACACATATTTACATGTTTAATGCTAGGGGGCGGACAGGGTTGGCTGTGTAAAACATTTACATTGGAGCACTGTTTTTGCGAATCTCAGTGCATTTATACACAACTAGCGGCGCATCCAGAAAATCCAGGATCAAACATGCCCTATTTTCTTCATAAGAAAACCTTATATGTCACTGTAATTTTTTTGCTTTAGGAATATTTTGAACTAAAATAGCTATTCCAAATTTGATCTGGTCCATTTGAGGAAAAATGGTGTAAGGGGGGGTTGCCCTCTCAAAACTTTTGACTCTTAAAAGGGTACGTGATAACTAGTCGAATGAGCTGCTTTTAGAAAATGAGGAGTTCTTAGAAGAAGGCCCAATAAAAAATTAAAGCCTTATGGTCTTTATGACCTTGGGTTTTCTATTGTCTAAAACTTAGTAACAGAAAAAAATTAATTAAAAAAAACTAAAATAACTTTACAAAAGAGATAACTATTAACAAGCAGTATGTAGAGCTATCATCCCATTTGCACAACAAATGGGAGGAGGGGGTCGGGTTTAGTGCAAAGGAGTGGGCGGACGGGACTGGCTGTGCAAAACCTTCCAGTTAGTAGTACTGTTTTCACTGATCTTATTGCACAACTAAAAAACAATAAAACATTGAAACCTTATAGCCTTTATGGCAATGAGGAAATCCTTTTATATGGAAGCAAAATCTACAAACAGAAAACATTCTTTTAGTATCTAGAGATAATTATATAATCGTCTCAGTCTATAGAGCTATCCTTCCATTTGAGCTACAAATGGGAGGAGGGGTCAGATTCAATGCTAAGGGGTGGGCGGACGGTGCTGGCTGTGCACAATCTTCCCGTTGGTTGCCCTTTTTTCACTAAGCTTAGTGCACAACCAAAAAACAATAAAACATCGAAACCTTATTGCCCTTATGACCTTTAGTTTTCTATTGTCTAAGACTTATTAACATCAGAAAATTATTCAAAAAAACTAAAATAAATTTACACAAGAGATAACCATTCACAAGCAGTATATAGAGCTATCCTCCCATTTGCGCTGCAAATGCGAGGATATTAGGGGGTTGGACAGACCTATCCTCCCATTGGCACTGTAAATGGGAGGATATCAGGGTGTCGGGTTTAATGCTAAGGGGTGGGCGGTTAGGGCTGGCTGTACACAACAAAATCAGGAGTTTTTAGAAAAAGACCCAATAAAACATTGAAGCCTTATGGTCTTTTTGACCTTTTGTTTTCTATTGTCTAAAACTTGGTAACAGAAAAAAATTAATTAGAAAAATTAAGATAACTTTACAAAAGAGATAACCATTAACAAGCACTATATCAGGCTATCCTCACATTTGCGCTACAAATTGGAGGATATCAGGGGGTCGGGTTTAATCCTAGAGGGTGGGCGGATGGGGCTGGCTGTGCACAACCTTCCCGTTGGTGGCCCTGTTTTCACTAATCTTAGTGCACAACTAAAAAACAATAAAACATCGAAACCTTATTGCCTTTATGACCTTTACTTTTCTATTGTCTAAAACTTATTAACATAACAAAATTAATTTAATTACTATATTTACTTATTAATTTATATTAAAATCTATTGTATGTTTGTTTGCATTGATTGTTTATTTAATAATTGTTTGATTGTTTATATGCCCCCAGGGCATAACTTACAACGCCTACCCCCCGGCCCTGGTGGGCTGTGTCGACACCGGAGTTTTTGTTATCAGAACTTTAAACTATTTTAACAAAATGGCTATCTCAAAATTTTTATCTGATGGATTTAGGGCGTGAAGGAGGGGAGAGGGGGGGCTAGTTGCCCTCCAATATCTTTTGACTGTTAAAAAGTGAACAAGAACTTCCAATTTCCACTCAAATGAGCCCTTTCTAAAGTTTATACGAGCATCCTTTCCATAAAAAATGATGGGAAGGATTCGGAGAATCCTTAAATTACAACCCTTGCACTGAGGGCTGTGAAGGAGTTGTCATCCTCAAAGACCTACCCTCAAAGAAAACTACTTTTAATGAAATGGCTGTCTCAAAATTTTGATTGGATGTATTTGGGGGAAAGGTGGGCGTGAGAGGGGGTTAGTTGCCTTCAAATCACTTTCGACTATAAAAAAGAGCACTAGCCCTATGAAATTCCAGTCGAATGAGCCTTTTTTGAACTTTCTACGACACCGCCTTCTATAATAACCTTATATGCCCCCAGGGTATAACTTAAAACCCTTGCCTTGAGGGTTGTGGGGGAGTGTCCTCCTCAAAAACATATTTTCTTTGTCAAAATCAACAACACTGAACAAAATGGCTATCTCAAAATTTTGATTGGATGTGTTTGTGGGAATGATGGGCGTGGGGGGGCTAGTTGCCCTCCAATCACTTCAAACTATTGAAAAGGGCACTAGCCCTTTGAATTTCCAATCGAATGAGGCTTTTTTGAAGTTTCTACGACAACGCCTTCTATAAAGACCTTATATGCCCCCAGGCCATAACTTAAAACCCTTGCCCAAGTGGTTGTGGGGAAGTGTCCTCCTCAAAAACATATTTTCTATCTGGAAATCAACTACGCTGAGGAAAATACCTATCTCAAAATTTTTATTGGATGTGTTTGGGGGAATGATGGGCGTGTGGAAGGGGGGCTACTTGCCCTCCAATCACTTTCGTTTATTAAAAAGGGCACTAGCCCTTTGAATTTCTAATCGAATGAGCCTTTTTTGAAGTTTCTACGACAACGCCTTCTATAAAAACCTTATATGCCCCCAAGGCATAACTTAAAACCATTACCCTGAGGGTTGTGGGGGATTGTCCTCCTCAAAAACATATTTTCTATCTGGAAATCAACTACGCTGAACAAAATGGCTATATCAAAATTTTGATGGGATGTGTTTGGGGGACTGATGGGCATGGGGGGGGGGCTAGTTGCCCACCAATCATTTTCGACTATTAAAAAGGGCACTAGAGCTCTCGATTTACAATCGAGTGTGCCCCCTTTGAAGTTTCTATGACGACCCCTTCCATATGAAGTGCCTTTGGGAAAAAAATAATAATAAATAAATAATAAAACATTGGAGCCGTATGGCCTTTACTATAGGCAACGCTACACCGTTGCCTCTGATATCCGTCCAATGCTTCGGCATTGTTCAGCAGAACTGATTGCTGGGAGTTTATATTTTAGCTTTTGTATGTAAGCAATTGTTTTGGGTATTTTTTTTAATTAATAACTTATTTTTATTTTTATATACTTTTTCTTTAATTAATATATTTTTTTCCATTGCCTTTAGAAAAATGTTTGTCTGTAAGCTTCATTAAATAAAAAAAACAAGTTTTTTCAACTAAAAGTAAGGAGCAACATTAAAATTTCAAATAAATAGAAATTATTACGTAAATGAGGGGGTTTGCCCCCTCCTCAACACCTTGCTCTTCACGCTACAGTTTTTTGGCCCTTTTAAAAAAAAGTTACTTATCGTTCTAATCATATGACCCTTGTGTTTCTGGAGTTGTTTATAAATAATTGTGACAAAATTTATACCTTAGCGTAAAGAGCGAGGTGCTGATGAGGAGGCAACTCCTCCCATATACGTAATAATTTATGTTCGTTTTAAGTTTTAAAGCTGGTCCTTACTTTTTGTTGAAAAAACTTCTTTTTATTTAATTTCTGATCGTTTTTTTAAATAACACCAGGATACCTGGCTCCTTATCCACGGAAAAATCCCCCTCCCCACAAAAGCATCCTCTGGGCAATTCAATCCTGGCGGAAATTTATCGCAGACAATTACCCTTAACATCTCAATGCCTAAGATTGAATAGGTAAATAAAACGCAAGATATATAAAGAAATTTTGTATAGGAATCCTAGAAAATTCACTTGGTGTAAAATCTCCCCTGAAAATTTCACCCCCTGGAAACTTCCCTCTCCATGAAAATTTTCCCCGTGCAAAATCCTTCCAGCAGAAAATTCGTCCTCCTCTCCCCACTCGAAAAATGTATCCATACTTCCCAAAAACAAATAAAACAATAGGTAAATTTTATAACGTAGAAACCTTTCCCAAGGTGCTGTATGGGATCATTTTATATCTAAAGACATAGTTATTGGGCCTTTCAACTAGGCTGAAGAAAAAGGCTATCTCGAAATTTTGATCGGACGATTTTGTGAAAAAGTGACGTGGGAGGGGGCCTAGTTGCCCTCCTATTTTTTGGTCAATTAAAAAGGGTACTAGAACTTTTCATTTCCGTTAGAATCAGTCCTCTCTCAACGTCTTAGGCCCACTGGATCAATACGATCACTCATAAAAAAAACAACAAAAAAACAACAACAACAAAGAAACAAATAAACAAGCATCCGTGATCTTTCTTCTGGCAAAAATTAGAAAATTCCACATTTTTGCTGATATGAGCTTAAAACCTCTACAGTGTGGTTCTTTGATACGCTGAATCCGATGGTGTAATTTTCGTTAAAATTCTATTACTTCAAGGGGGCCTTACTCCCTTTTTTCGAAAATCAGACAAATTTTCTCAGGCTCGTAGCTTTGGATGGGTAAAATTCAACTTAATGAAGCTTATATATTTGGGATCGGCATAATAAGCCAATTTTTTTGAAATATCTATTGGTATAAAACTCCGTTTTTTAGAGTTTTGGTTACTATTGAGCCGGATCGCTCCTTATTTACAGTTCGTACCAAAAACTGTTTGATTACCAATAAAAATTGAAATATTGATCGTTTATTCTGTTACCAAAAGTACTGTATTCATAAAACTTTACAGTTTCATGAAATGTAATTAAACAAATAAAAAAAAACTTTTCAACTAAAGTAAGGAGCAAGTTTAAAACTTAAAACAAATAAAAAATTGCTCTGTATATAAAGGGGACTGCATCCTTCTTAACACCTTGCTCATTAAACAAAAGTTTTTTAGTGCTTTGAAAAATCTTATTTTTCCAATTGCAAAATTTCTTTAAAAATTTGAAAAGAAGCCAAACTTCATAGTAAAGAGTAAGGAGCTAAGGAGGAGAAAGCCCCCGTCATATAAAGAGTAATATGTTCCAATAGGTTTCAAATTTGATCCTTTCATTTGAAAAGTTCTTTTTTTATTTAATTTCAGATTGTTTTCCAAATCATACCCAGGCCTAACCAGGATATATTTGAGGTACCGGTCCCTTAAATCCCTGGTTAAAATTGCTTTTAAAATGTGCAAATTAATAATTGTGCGTTGATTAGTACCATCCTATGTTTAAACTTGCAATATCAATTTTGGATAAAATTTGAATGTACTTAAAAATTTAGCGATAAATAGTAATTCTGGTAAAAATTCCTTGTTAATATTATTACTAAAGTATTTCGATTGGATGAAAAAGGAATATTATTGTTTGCATGGATTTAAAATCTGTGAGACCTATGATCTTCTACATAACTGAAGCCATCTTAACCTCTACAACAGGATTTCTTGTCGATAAATACATTACATGCATTTGTTAGAATACACTAAAGTATTTCATATAAATAGAAAATCCCAAAGGAATTTTCTGGCGGGCCTGATCATAACCTGCCTTGCATTTTCCACCTCTGTGCTGGTAGACATGGGAATGTAACGTTTTAGCTGAATAGAGAAACAATTTAATTAATTCCTTCTCCCCCCTACCTCTTTCAACCTTTATTTGAAGCCTCATGAAGAGTAAGTAGTTTGTCTATTAAAATCTACTTTTTTTTAATCTATCCTACTCCCACCTAAGGAATAACTCACCCCCAAAATTATAGCTGATACGCAATTACAGATCAGGAAACGTAGCCTATTTTCATTACAAATAAAGTGAATCAACTGTGTTGAATCCATTACTGCAATCGTGTGGCATTACTTCTTTAGCAACTGGGAGGCCTAAAATATAGTTATTGATACTATTAAATCAATTAGCTTCTCAGAGTTCTAAATTGATTGCAAATTCGTCCTCTTCGGGGTAAAGTCGTAGTTTGGTGCCCTAAAATATCAAGAAAACAAGACTTTCCTCTGGCCCAATCTGTATGGTCACCTAAAAAAAAGCTTTAAATTCATGTTTGAATGAGTTCCCTCCCAAATATCTTGGACCTTCGATTTGATACAATCACCCCTATGAAAAAAAATATACATAATAATAAACATAAATCGACGATGTTTCTTCCGAAAAAAAAAAATGCGAAATTCCACATTTTGAAAATCGGAGCTTGAAACCTCTATGGTAAGGTTCTCTGATATGATGAATCTAATTAAGGGATTTTCAATAAGATCGCTTGCTTTTTCGGGGTGTTTCCCCTTTTTTTCAAAAATCGGGCAAATTTTCTCAGTTTTTTGGTTTTGGGTGAGTAACAATAAACTGAAAGAAGTTTATATATTTAGAGGCAGTATAAAAAGCCAACACTGCCGTTGTAGCATTGTCATGAGAATTCCATTTTTAATTTTGGTGAATTTGCCATTTTTAGTTCTCATGCCAGTCACTTTTTACTTCTAATTTTTTTTTATCACAAACTATTTGATAAGATTCTCTTGTGACAAATTTTTTCTGAACTTGTTCATTTTATTTAGTTGAATAGGACACTCAAAAGAAAGAAGGTTAATTTGGCTGCTGGATAGTAAGTTAAATTTTGTTTTTCTTTCGCTATTCTATTTTTTTTTTAATATCTGAATATATAAGGGATTTAAGTTCGGTGGAGGGAGAATTGTCCTGTTATAGAAGAGGTACGCTTTACGTGGCCGTTACAAAATCAAAACGTGGTATATATGCAGGCAAAATGATTTTTGAGTATCTCTACTCCTTCTGTAAACTATTCTAAGGCGTAGGAAATTGCATAAAGACAAGTCCACATCTGTTATAATCTACGGAAGCAATAAATTTCTGTAATTTTGCTTTGAGTTTGATTTTCTTTTAAGATTACATCCATAATATTTAAATATATTATTGGTTAAATAAATTGATCCCTTTGCCAGGAATCCTTGTCGTTTAAAATTTAATGTATTCCATTTCATTTTGCATGCAATTTAATCGCTCGTTTTATTTGAGAGTTTTTTCCTAAATCTATTTAAAAATAAACTTAATCCTATGAAAACAAATTCCTGAAATATATTCCCTGTCACCCAGCCACCACTGATATTTTAGCGTTTGCCCCCCCCTTCTAGAAAATTTTCTGCCCGTGCCCTTGAGGGGGAGGGATGTAAAATTGATATCTAATCCCTCTTAATTTTCGGGGAACATCTCTGGTTTACATATATATTATTGGTGATTAGTGGAGGGGGAGGGGGCAATGGGGCACCATTAGCTTTAAAAGGAAGTTTCTTGGATGAGGGAAGCTTCAGCAGCGTAGAAGATCAAAAGTCACACAGAACTTCAGTTCATTTGAAAAATAATACCCCCCTCAGGCACCAACGGTTCTGCAGTAAAACCATTATTAAAAACCTATTCAAAAAACTACTATTCATCAAATTTCAATTTTGTCGTAAATAAGAGCGACTGCTGAAACAAGAGAACTTTTGAATAACAAACAAAATGTATATAGGACGCTCTGAAATCAATAGCAAATATTTGAATTATGCATAGAGGGCGACCAAAAAACTTATCTTTAAGAATTAAAGTTAGTTATGACAGTAGACTGTGTGACGTCCTAGTTGCTGCTCAATTTTTGGCCCTTATGCACTTGTCATCATTGCATCACATTTCATGGTTTCTCTTGTGTTTTGCCATTTAGCTTTGTTTTCAGAAGTTGATAGCTTTGATTTTTCTTATGAAGTAAAAAAACAAAAATATTCAGAGAAAACAGGGTATTTCACTTTTACTTTTTTGTTATTGTCTTAAATCTCAGTCAAATATCGAACAAACAGAAACGTTATGAGATGGGCAACTATTATTATTCAATGTCAAATCATTTCCTAAAATATAGGAAAAAAATTATATCAATGTGAAAGGAAATGGCAATGTTTCCTTGTGACAGGAGGAATTGAACCTTAGACCCTTCATTCAAGAGCTACAACCTCATCAACTGCGCTGTCAAAAGGTGTTATTTCAACTGATTTTTACAATACCTGGTTCACATTCTTTCCATAGAACAAATGTAAATGCTGATGTATATTACATTTGAGTTGCGTAGCATTGTTTGCAAATCTGTATCTTTTGGTAATAGCGGTTGCCGAATGTATTTTTCAAAATCTAATTTTTCAATAAGATTCGAGACGATTTTTGTTCTTGAAAAGTTGTTCATTTACTTTATCTGAGGATAAAAATCGGACCTTTGTATCTCTGGAACATATGAATAAACCAAAAAAAATATGACGGAATAACAACAGGATTATATAGCATTAAGGCTGGATAAAGGGACATTGAAACGATAGGGCCCAATCGGGCCCTGCGTTTGAAAGGGCCCTGGGCTGCCATCAAAATGAAAAAATTGTTTTTGAAATTTTAAAATATTTGTAACAATTCCAGTAAGTGTTGCTTCTATAGATAAACATTTTTCCAGGCTAAAACCAATAAAAAAAAATATCTGATATTAACAACGGATCAGGAAAGATTAAATAGTTTAGCATTTATGTCACTTGATAAGACCAATCCGAGCAGCTAAGACAAAGGGCATTGGAAAAATGAACACTGATGGATCTGGAGGGCAAAATTATGATTTTGACAAGGTAGTGTACCTTTAGTTTATTTTACGACTGAAGAATTTTGGGATCAAGAAAAGGTTAAAAACCTTCTTTTGTTTGTTTTATATCATGAAGTGTATTTTTCACTTTATTCCCTTCTTTGATGCATATTTCAGAAAAGTAAATAATCTTAAAAACAAAAGGATTTAATACTCTTTGATTTATTTAAGTTATGAAATTGAAAACAATTAGTTTTTTTTCAGAAAAGTGAAAATTATGTTCGGGCCTTAGAGAGACATAAGGGTTTTGAGCCCTACTCATGTTAATTTCTGCTCGTTTTGAGTTTGACTAGGTTATTTATTGTAATTTCTGTTCGTTTTGGGTTTCATTTATTTGCTTCTGACTTGTGGTACTTTTACACTTGGTAGATGATTTGATTTTGTTTTTACTCAATTTTGGTTTAATGGAATTCTTTACTTTTCTTTGAAAAACTTATTTTGTGGAAAAAGATTTTTAAATTAATTTCTCTTCGTTTTATATTGAGAGTATTTTCAGAGAAAAAGACAATAATAATTAAAATCTTTTCGATTTTTCTTTAAGAATTTATAGTTTGCCCTACTATTTGTATGTTGGAGAAAATTTTTCAACAATTTGTTAACAACATACAATCTTTTAAAAATCTGAACACAAATAGTAATGTTTAATTATGTCCGAAATAATTCTGAAATTATGCATGAAAAAAACCTAATTTGGCATCTGCTGCCTTCTTACAGTCAAGTCTATTCTGTTCAGACCATCCGCACAGAATTGACTGCACTTTAACCCCATAAAAAAGTAGCAAATCTCAAAGTTCTACGTTTTGTACTGAAAATATTTTGCTACTCTTTGACATATTTCCTACTTATAGCTCTACAGGGTGGGATCAAATAGGCAGGGGGCCTGATTGGATTTTAATTGCGGGGCCCTATCTATGTATCAACTATTTAAATAAAATTCAAATTCAGTGTATACATAAGGATATCGAATGTCATGGATTATCAGATAGGTCAAATCCTACATAAATTTAAAGAAAAAAGAATGTCCAAAACACAAACCACTTATTGAATATAAATTTATATCTCCGAATATGAATACATTAATTTACACATTTCTACGTTTTTGTTCTGTAAATTCTTCTAAATTGTTTGGAAATCTAATTTTCTCGAATTTTCACTTACAATCGTATAATCGCTAAACTATTTTATCTATCCTAATTCATTGTCGATCTCATATAGTTTTTATTAGTTTTAGCCTGGAAAATTATCTCATCTCCTGAAGCAGCGCTTACTGGAATTGTTAAGAGTATTCAGAGAGCAATAAACAAGTTTTTGCCCCCTTATATTTTCGTGAATCGGAACCCCTGGACTTAAAGGTCTGTTTGAGCCAAGAAAAAAATTCTATGGATTATAACACAGACCAAACCCTGTGATCTAAATTACAAATTCTATGAATCACGATTCCCATTTTAGAATAAAAAATTATGAATATCCTATTGAAAATTTCTTATCCCATCACTGCTTAGATCCATATTTAATGTTCTACCTTCTAAGTTGTCGTTGCGCTTTGTCGTGAGATAAAAATTCGTAGTTTAGCTAACCCAGGTATGGGTGAGCTTAGGCTACCCAGGCAAGTTTTAAGACAAAAATAGAACATAGATGCTCTCTCGTATATCTGAAAAGCAGGGAACGATCTCTCAACTTCATAGGCCCAGGGACACTGATTCACAAACATGTAGGGGTTAGGGCGAGGATTCTTTTTTTATGCAGATGAAAAAAAAACAGCTTTCAAAATTTAGGAACGTGTGGCAATCTTTTTCGATTTTAAAATGAAAACAAAAAAAGACATTTTTTGCAATCAAAGAGGGGAGGGAGCCGTTCCCGCCTACCCAGCCCTCTTTTTATTAAATATACGCACTTTTCATATGTACAAAAACATTTATGATGTTTGATTCAAGAGATTCTAGATATCAGAGCCAAGCTTTGGTAATTTCATTTCTCTTCTGCCCCCTATCCATCTTTTAGATAACAAAAAAAGAGAACGTTGTAGTATACCGAGGGTAGTTGCCCGTTCCCCATCTCCTTTATTGAATATATGCTTTTCTTATACACAAATATGTATAACATGTTTTGATTCTAGATGCTAGAACTAAGCTTTGGCATTTTCATTTATCTTGCATCCCCTATTTATATTTTAGATAAATAAAAAGATGGCGCTGTAACGGTCGGGTTTCTATTTCTAGATTTGTTTCCTGGTTTATAAAATATGTTCTATTCTTTCACCTTCCTAAAAAGGAAACCTGAAAAGGGTCCAGTCCTTAACATGTATTAGGTTAAAAAAGAATTACATTGGAAAAGAAGTCATAATAATAACAAAAAACAAATATAAGTTTTCATGAACAAGTCTCTTACCAATTAAAGCTTTGGAATTGGCGCAAGGTTTTTTAGTCGATTGGTATTCACATAACAAGCAATGAAGCAATATATTACGCAACTTAACAGAGCCATCTATAATAGAGTCACTAATGGAAGTATGGCTGTTTCGTTTATTATGCAATAGACCTTTTTCCAAATTCCGGAATGCCTTTGACATTTACTCCAATCTTGAAGAAGAATCACAATTCCTTGCTTTCTAAAATCTCAAAATAATATAAGGCTGCCTGTGATTCAGTGGCGCCAATTCACGAAAATGTAGGGGGGGGGGCAAGGATTTTTTTTTCTATTTTTTTTTTATTAAGATGCAAAAAAAAGAACAACATTTAGAAAACATACCTAAAACAGGGGGTAGCGGCGAGGTCGCTGCTTGACAAAATCGTCAACTAATCTATCCAAATCCATTTTCTTTTCCTCTTCTTTTTCAACGGCCATTATCATGAGATCACTGAGTCTGTCGTTTCCCATCGTCGACCGCAGATAGTCTTTCACATGCCCTAAAGCCAAGAAGAATCTTTCATTACTGGCAGTGGTTAAAGGGAAAGTAGCAAGTAACTTCATCTGTTTTAGCACTGCAGAATATGCAACTGGGAGGCTGGATAAGATTTCAATAGCTCGAAGAAGATCCATTTTTAAAATATCACTTTTCAATAGATGAAGCTGTGCAAGAGAAAGCTGGGATTATACGGCATGGTCGTCGACACCGAGAATCTCTTGATAATAACACAAAACTCTTTCCACTTTCGAAATTTCGAGAAAATTGGAACTTGAGGGGTCGAAGGCAGATAAAGCGTCGAGTAGAGGCATATTCTGCATGAAACTTTGGTCCATATCACTCTTGAAACGATCTATTACCTCAAAGTACATAAGTTTACCGCAGTCTGATTCAACTGGCTGACTGATATTGCGTTTACCGGTTGTTGAGTTTGAAAGAAAGTCTTTGAGACGAATGGAAATGGCTTGACTTCTCTTGCTTAGAGCACTGATTTTAGATTGTGGAGACTTCGATTCCTGGATATCGTTTAAAGCCAAGAATTCAGATATGTTTTTGCTCAAGTTGTTCAATTCGTTTTTATTTCTCAGCTTTTGGATTGTCTCATATGTTCCAGAAATCAGTGCAAGTGCCTTATAAATCAACAGAGTTCCACATTGAAGTTGCTCTGATAAACAATTTACAATGACTAATACTTTTTCCATTATGTGTAAAGTTGAAACAAAAGAGGCAGAGTTGATTTTGTCCAGTAGTCCTTTTGCTTCACACGCTGCCTTGCCGTTGGAACTATCAGAGACTGCGGCAAGCACAGCAACTGTACCATGTACAATGTTTACTTTAAAATATGAGAAGTTTACTTCATCCTAAATATGCTTCCGATGCAAATCAAACTCCCTTAATTAAGTTTGAATTTCCGTTTTAAATTCTCATTTATTTATCAGCCAAATATCCCTTTAAAAAGTTCAAAGACGAATGATTCAGTACTCTGTAGAAACTTCGTATATCTATTGTTCATACAAAACAAAAGACTTTTGAACATTCCAGACGCTATTCAAAGATTTCAAAGGCAAAAAACTGCGGGTTTTTGCATGTACCAGATTAATGAGACAGATTGGAATTTCGTTGAAGTATTTTCGAAAGACAAAAGCGGGACATTGTAAAACTTAGTTTGGTAGTTTTAGAAGTACTCTCAGGAATGTGTATGTTTAATGATCAGAATATCGCGAAAAAACTATTGGGCAGTTTTGGCTGCATAATGTTTGATTTTGTCAGCATAAGAGTAAAGAGACGGGCCCTCCGTGTGGAGATGAACCAATCAGAAAATTAGTGTTTATTGCTCAGAAGCAAACTTCGTGTTATATGATAGAGAAGAGGAGTTTTTCGAGGCATTATGGATTAGGCATTATATTATGATGTTATGAGCATTCCTGATATGATCACTGTATTATTGCTTTTGCCTACTGAAGTTTGAAGCCGTATGTTTAATCATGTAAGTTTAATAAACCCATTACTTTTCTATTTTTACAGTCTTATTTTATATGTTCGTATCTAGATTTCCAAGGTAGCCCTCTAGTTCGTATATTATCCATTGGAACGCTCCCAGGAATCTGACGACCTATGAAGAATGTTTGAGGCGCCTATTTGACTAGCTCCCTATTTCAAACTCCATACGTATCACATGGTGTAATTTAAATGCCACATTTGCCAGAAGCAAAAGGAAATATTTAGCATGATTGTAATCTTGGTTTGAACCCTCTCTGATGGAATTGGTCATTTCACAAGGAGAATCAAATTCATTAGTTAACATATTTATATATCTCCCAATAAAGAGCAGTCTAAATTTATTCGCCACAGATGGCGCGGCCTTAAACTTGGATGAGGTATACGAACTAGTTAGGCTAAAGATTTCTCAATTTAAAATTCAAAGTATTTACTAGATACAGACCTATAACAAGAATTTTATTATTATATATGTCTAAGCCTATTACCGCTAGGCTAAAATAGGGACACCCTTTTAAAATATCTCAATAAGAGATAATAGATTTCCCAAATAGGTTAAGTAAAAGTGATTTATTTCAGTGTATAATTCCAATAATTAAACAAAAATAGCCATCCCTGCGTAATTCAGCCATGGCGGAGGAATTAAGTGCCTTATTAATTGCGCAAAAATTAGTCGCAAAAAATGTAGAATTAACCAAAGCTATACCACAATATGACGGTCAGACGGACATTGATGGATTTAACATACAACTAGCACAGTTCTTAGAATTGACCAGAAGTGACCTAAGGTCTTTAATAAGCATGCTTCTTCTAAGACTAAAAGGGCAAGCGTTAACTTTTGTAAAACAAATAGAACAGAGCATTGGAGAAAATAATCATTTGCCAATAAACACAATAGAGAAACTATTGACGGCTTTTAAGGACAGATTTGTTGCCACAAGCTAAACAAACAAACTTACGCATGGAGCGGTCTGTTTTGATCACACACAAAACGTACAGGAATATCTAAGTAACATAGGACTCTCGATAGAAGCAAAATACGGCAAAGGCTCGGGAGAATTATACGAAAAAATAATACTAAATGCATTTTTGCAAGGCCTTCCTCCAAAATTATATAGGATGGTAATTTCAAAGAATATCCAGACACTTGACCTTGCAGTACAGGAAGTAGGACGAATGATAGAAATTGACTTAATTGTAGCAAATCATAGTAAAGCAAAAATAAATAACATAAGCGATTCAAAAACAAGCTCTTCACCCTTGAAAGTTAGTGATCAGGAGAACACAAAATTTTTTTCAAGAGATAATTCCCCAATTCCACAAAGAACAAGAACACAAGAAGCCGCCAGGCAAAAAACGGTACGTTTTCAGCCTATGAAGACAAACATTTATAAAAGTAACCCAATAATCAGATGTTACAACTGTAATCGAGTGGGACATATCGCAAAAGAATGTCGTTTTAGAAATAGTATGGCAACATCATTTAATGACGAAACCACCAAAAATACACGGTATTATGGTAATAATTTGTTCGTGAGACCAAATTTTCCTACAAGAGGCACACAAGGGTACACACAGGCCGCAATCTTCCCACAATACCCCCAAGTCCGCCAACCAGCACCTAATAATGTATACCGACAGAACCCGTATAACTCTCCCCCCAGTAGACAAAATAATTATCGGCCGACGGCAAACCCAAACTTTTCAAACCGACGGCAAATAGTTAACTGGCCCGCGAGAAATGAAAATTTCTCAAGCCGACGGCACTTGCAGCCAGCACCAACAGCCGGCACTACCGCCAGAAATACAAGTTATCGCAATAATACGTGGCAAAGGAGGACAGATGTGAATCAATTAGACGCACCTATGGAGCCTCACGTATCTGAAGCCCCGTCACAAGCACCCATATATGAAATTAAGTCCCAGGGAAACGTATTAGGCCCCTCAAAAGAATGAACTGGACCCAGACGGGGCCTCGAATATTTTACAGGTCCAAGCCCATAGTAGTACCGTCCTTCAGAAATTATAATAATAAATTACCCATATTTAATAATTTTTGTTTGGAAAATATCTATTTTAAAGCTTTAATTGACAGTGGCCCAACGGTCAGCATCATAAATTCAGGCATATTTAATATGTTGCCTCCGCATATCAAGCGACTGAGAAATGCAAATAATCCAAACTTAACTAGCGTAACAGGACAAAAGCTGAACACAAAAGGTTCAATTCGCCTTGACGTTAAAAGAGATAATGAAGTCTTTCCGACAAATTTTATAATATGCAATAATTTCCCGTATGATGCCCTTGTAGGCACAAATTTTTTAAGGTCAAATAAGATATTGTTAGACGTAGCTAATGAAAAACTCGTGTATCCGGCTAAGCCAAGAGGTTCCTCTCCTTCAACCCCTACCTCAAGGAATATTAATAGAAATTACAAGAAAAATGCAACGGTTAGTAAAATCTCCGACGGTAGAACGCCAAAATCCCTTGAACCTCTTGTAGCGGGACATAAGGTACATTCGCTACCATGAATACGGGACATAGCTAGAAACCCATTTACTTACTCCGTGCGATATCGGAAAGATGAAGTAAATGTAGATAATAAGTGGATTGAATCCGCAAAAATAAAAATTGGAGATATGCGACAGTATAGGTCGAAAGAAATCAAAGAGATAGTGGAATTGTGGAAAAAAGTAGGGAACCCTAATGGAGTTCAGGCGCAACCAACGTTATTGTCGAATAATACTATTCCAAATGTAATAGATAATGAAAATAAAGAAAATTATTATGGATTTGCAATTCGAAAAACAAAAATTCCTCCCAGGACAATGCAAAGGATCCAAATATCTCAAATGGTTGAACCGGTGGATAGCAAATCCGAAATATGGTTCGCCACCCCATCAAATGAAATTCCCGACAACTTGTTATGTGAAGAACAAATTATATCTTATGATAAAGGCGAAGGTTTTATTGGGGTGAATAATAAACAAGAAAATGACACCAGTATGATAAAAAAGGGAACATGATTGGTTATAATACAAACTATTTCTGAAGATTACTTATATAGGTGGGTAAACTACGAATGAAACATAGTAAACTTCATGAATACGTCAATTAGTACATACCCCCTGACTCCCGCACGAGGTTTAAATAAGTTTAATATGTATCACATTGTTGATTTATGACTAAAAAGTAAACTATATGAATTATTTTGGATTTTCATGGACGTATTTTCCACGTCTTAAGACTACATAGGATTGATACACTTTTAACAACACTCTATTTTAACGACGGGGTTGCCTGTTGCGAAACAGCCATATCGTGTACCGTATAAACATAACGAATGTCTGAAAAATAAGATTCGCGAGTTAGAAAAAAATGAGATTATACGCCCCAGCATAAGTCCCTTTTAAGCCCCAGTGATTTTAATCCCAAAAAAAGACGGGTGACATGACACTCGTGGTAGAGTCTAGAGCTCTTAATAAGCAGGGAGTGAATGATAAATTTCCCTTACCGAGAATAGATAAAATCTTTGACCCTATATCAAGCAAGAACAGAATCTTTACTTCTTTGGACCTCACCCAAGGATACCATCAAGTGAAAATAGCTGAGAAAGATGTCTATAAAACTGCAGTTTGCACAAGTGAATGTGGTTCTTTTGAATATTTGAGAGTACCAATTGGACTTAAAACGAGTTCAAGCGTGTTATGTAGACCCTTATTGCATTTATTAAGAGGATTGAATGATATTATTCATTTTGTTGATGACGTTATATGCGTAGGGGAAAATGTGGAGCAACATTTAGCAACGTTGGCAAAAGTATTTGAAAAATTCAGAGAAGGCAATTTAAAATGCCGGCCTGAAAAAGTTAATCTATTAAAAGAAAAAATTAAATTTTTGGGAATGGTAGTGACGCAAGGGAGAAATATCCCCTGACCCTGATAAAGTAAAATGCGTTGAAAGGCTCAAACCCCCTAAGACAATGAAGGAACTAAGAGGAATTTTAGGTCTTACTGGGTACTCTCAGAAGATTCTTGTCCAGAAATTATGCCCAAATTGCGAAACCTATCACGGAATTAACCAGAGGGAACTCCCAAAATGTTGCCCGGATCCCGTGGAGGCCCAGACTTCCTTAGACCGTCTCAAAAAG
>NC_142812.1:19368812-19415992 GCF_049724085.1 Artemia sp. Qi Xiang Cuo | reverse complement strand
ATCACTATATAAGCTAATGGAAACTAGCCATGCATGAACAATTTTATGAACTATAATGTTTAAGTGCATGAAGAAACAGTTTTACCAACAAAATTCTCTACATAATTAAAGATAACCCAAAGACAATACGCTAAATCCTGTTGTCGTCAAATAATCAACATTTCTATCATCAACATAATCCCAGTGCTAAAAACTTTAACAACAAAGCACCCTACATGACATTTAAGAACAATAGGTGAAAACGAACCCTAATGGCGAAATTCTACCCAAATGCAATCAGATACTTAATAATTTTGTCTGAAATGAACGCAACTATAATGTGGCACTAATCTGTGAAGGAACTATATATAAAATACCTTTTCTATTTCAACCATACTAACGACGGATCACAATTTACAGAAGAAGAAACGAGTACACTAAAGGACACGTATAGTGGTAAAATAGGTGTAAAATTATATCACGTTTTATTAACTTTGATAATCCAACGGTATTGATATTGTATTATTGATGCTTACACAACAAACCCAGTGAAAATATTTCTATTACCAGTGAAAATGGTAATCCAATAGTGAGTGTTATAAGTTATTTATCTATGCATAGCCATATATATATTTAGCTAGAATCAGGTGTAGTATTGTCATATTATTCGTTTAATTTAGCATAAGACGGGAACTTAATTATTCTGTATCTAGTTTAAAATAGAAAAAAAATATATATAAAGAATAATCCTGAAAAAAAAAAAATTTTTTTTAGTAGTAGTAGAATAAGATCAAACTTACCAAATATTGTTAGAAATATAGGAATTATCAGTGGTAGATATAGAAAAAAAAACAAAAAAAAACATTGGTGTACGTAGCTATCTTAGTCCGATAGAGGAAACTTAGTAGACTTAAAATAAGAAAAGTAATCGATTAAGAGCAAATAGACTTATAAAAACTCCATGAAACAAATAGTAGACAAATTTCAAAAAATTTAAAAACCCGAAGGCAAGCAAATTCCAATAACGGGACGTTATTTAAAATTGGGATAGGAGATATGTACCATGTACAATGTTTTACTTTAAAATATGAAAAGTTTACTTCATCCTAAATATGCTTCCGATGCAAATCAAACTCCCTTAATTAAGTTTGAATTTCCGTTTTAAATTCTCATTTATTTATCAGCCAAATATACCTTTAAAAAGTTCAAAGCGAATGTTGTACTCTGTAGAGATTCGCATTCTTTGTTATACAAAACAAAGGGCTTTTGAAATTCCAGACTCTATTGAAAGATCTCAAAGGCAAAAACTGCGGATCTTTACAAGCACCAGATTAATGAGACAGATTGGAATTTCGTTGAAGTATTTTCGAAGAACAAAAGCGGGACATTGCAAAACTTAGTTTCGTAGTTTTTAGAAGTACTCTCAAGAATGTGCATGTTTAATGATCAGAATATCGCGGAAAAAACTATTGGGCAGTTTTGGCTGCATAATGTTTGATTTTGTCAGCATAAAAAGTAAAGAGACGGGCCCTCCGTGTGGAGATGAACCAATCAGAAAATTAGTGTTTATTGCTCAGAAGCAAACTTCGTGTTATATGGTAGAGAAGAGGAGTTTTTCGGGGCATTATATTATTATGTTATGAGCATTCCTGATATATCACTGTAACTTTGTCAATTGTTGCATTTTTGCCTACTGAAGTTTGAAGCCGTTTTGTTTGATCATGTAAGTCAATAAAACCATTACTTTTCTATTTTTACAGTCTTATTTTATATGTTCGTATCTAGATTTCAAGAGTAGCCCTCTAGTTCGTATATTATCCATTGGAAACGCTCCCAGGGATCTGATGACCTATGAAGAATGTTTACGGCGCCTATTTGACTAGCTCCCTGTTTTAAACTCCACCTATATCATTTGGTGTAATTCAAGGGCCACATTTGGCAGTAGCTAAAGGTAATATTTAGCACGGTTGTAACTTCGAAGTGAGGCTTCTCTGATCAAATTGGTCATTTCACAAGGAAAGTCAATTCAGTAATTAACCTATTCTTATATCTCCCAACAAAGGGGAGTCCAAAACCTATTCGCCACACAACAATACAATCAAATCTGGCCTTCACCTTCGAAATAGAGCGGACTGCGTAAAACCAGCGAGTCTGGACGGTCCTCTCTAGCTCCAAGACTTTTTGCCCGCTAATACGCTGGGATTCCACAAATAGCGCGTGACGAGTATTGCTGCATGATATAAATGCGTAAAGTCTTTGCACCACAGAGAAAAATTCAGAAAGTTTTCTGATATTTTGTAGGCAGTCAGTAAAAACCAAGTTTAATCGGGGGACGTGACAGTGTACATAAACTGCATGAGGCACCTTCTCCCTGAACTTTAATTGAACTCCATTAAATTCGCCACTCATAACAGACGCACCATCATAACCGTAGGTAATACACAGCATTGAATCTACACCGTGCTTTTCTATAGTTTCACAAATCAAGGTGGATAAGCTCTCGGCGTCTAATTTGTGCATGTGATAGCAGCCAATTGGTCGCTCCACTACTTTTCCATTTGATATGTACCTGAGTAGGATCGCTAATTGTTCTTTTCTAGAAGCGTCTTTTGTCTCGTCGACAAGAATAGCAAAGTAATTAGCTGATTTTACTTCTGAAATAATATCTTGGCGCAAGGCATTTCCTATCAGTGTAACTGCGTCATTTTGGTACTGATTACTGCAATAGTGACCATATCGGTGCTGTAACTTGGCCTTCAGCTTTTCGTTGCCTTTAGACATTTCCTCCATCAATTCAACCAAATTACCCCGGTTTGCAGATGTTTCTGATTTGTCATGACCCCTCAAAGCAAGACCCTGGCGGCCAAGAAAGCAAAAAGCGCCAACAATGTTCTTCACATGATCTCTATTTTCCTGAACCTCTTGAGATCTGGATTGAATTAAGGCATTCGCTACAGATTTCGAGGTATCAGTACTCATTATCTTAAATTCCGTCCATGCTGACATACAATGCCTATGTCTTTCAGAACCATCATGTTGCTTTAATAGAGCAGAACTGTCTTTCCACTTGCAAAATGCTGACTCAATGAAAGCCCTTTTTCCAGCAGTTTCTCCAGCTCTTAGAGTCCCCATAGAAAAATGGCGGCAAGCAAAACAAAACACGGAATTCAAATTTTTTGAGCATTCAATCTAGTCATAAGTCTGATAGAAGTGTGCACTGAATTTCCTTCCGTTAGAAGTGGAAGCCGGATATCTCTCAAGAATAGGTTGAGCTGGTTTGTCGTGACGAGTCCTAGAGATATCTGAGAGAGTTTCTTGACTGCTACTGGAACCTGCAAGGGGTTCAACGATGCAGACCGAATTTTCATGTTGATCTGAGCCATTTATTGTTCCGCTTGTTTCCCATAGTCTGTCTCTGGTGGGGGAATTTGTGGCAACTAACCCGAGACTTTGGGTACTGACACTATTGCCAGTTTCTTGCACTTAAGTTTCTCCATTTTACTTCCGCATATTCACCGAAAAAAAATCCAAAGTTTGTTGTCGCTTTTTAATAATATTTAAATTCGTTGTAGACAAGGACTTCACTCAGACATGGCAAGAGAAGAACTGAAGAAACACGTAGAAACTCACTTAGAAAATCTCTCCCATACTCCACGGTGTAACTACCCCGCTTAGAAACCCCATAAACCAATCACTTACATTTCCTGTTCACGACAGTCCCGTACACTCCACTGGGACTAGTCATCCCATAAACTATTCAACAACGTCAAGAATCTGCTGACCAAAACCCCCTTGAAACCCTAGAACACATTTCCTTTCCCAGCTACTAAAAAAGGGAATATACAAAACTCATAGTTTACAACGAATTCTTCACAAGAACAATAACGAAACGGGTACTGACCACATGAAGCTTAGTTTTGAATGAACCCTACTCGGAAATAAAATAGTGTAGACGCGCTCGCTCTTAGACATTTCAAAAAAAGATTATATAATTAGGGCACCAGTTTGTTGGTCGTATTTATTGGACCAGTTACTGGTTTAATATAGCACATAGCTAAAATAGAAAATAGCTGAGAAATATAAATAAGAAGGTAATTTTCAAAGTCTAGGGGGGGCCCTGGGCCCCCTGCCCCCCCTAAATGGCGCCCCTGCTGTGATTCAGTAATGTGCCTGCTATCAAAGGCAGCGCTAAGCGCTGCCTAAGTAATGAGCGAAGCGTGTACAATGTATCACTTTTTTTTCACCAAGGTATTTCGCATGAAAGGACTTGTCGAAGGGCTAATTCGATTGGAAATCGAATGTCTACTAACATTTTTAGAATCAAAAGGGATTGGAGGGTAACCAGCCCCCTCCCTTGTACCCTTTTCTCCCAACGACATCCAATCAAAATTTTGAGATAGCCATCTTGTATATCATTGTTGAAAGGTTCAATAACTATGTTTTTGGGGATGACAACCTCCCAAAGCCCTTGGGGGAAGGAGCTTTAATCTATACAATTTGCCCTTTATTTACATATTGCATTTGTTATTGGGAAAGGGGGCATGTTTGACCTTTTGTGTCAAAAAAGACGCATGGCATTCAGGTTAATCTCTCAGGGAATATTGATGGGAGTAATGAACTAAATCAAAACACGCTATGAGCATGCGGGTTGTCAAGAAGGTGTATCTCAGGAGTGACTGTATTAAGTTGGGACTTTCAGGGAATCATGTTATAAAGGTGATGATCAATTAACTAAAAGTCAATATGTGCACGCTACTACTGCTACTACTACTACTACTCCTACCACCACCACTACTACTTCTGCTACCACACTACCATTCCTGTTGTAAATACTATGAAGGCTGAGGATATTCAGGTAGAAATTTCACGAGATATTTAGAAAGATGTGGAAATAAAATAAGAATACACTATGTGCATACCAATTGTCAAAAGGACTAATCATCAATGTCTTAGGTACGGTTTACTGTATTAAGCTGAAACTTCCGTAGCATGATGAGTGATATGTTCAACCGACCAACAAGTAATATGTGAATTCTACTACTGCCACTACGCTAACAATACAACTACTGCTACTGTTAGTACAACAGGGGCTACTGATACTACTGCTAAAACCGCTACTACTACTACTATAGCTACTACCACTATGTCTTCTAATAGTAACTCTACTGAAGCTAAGGGTATTACTCTGAAACTTTCAGGGAGTGATGAGGATGATGTTGAACTAAATCGAAACGTGACATGTTGATTTAGGCAATTAAAAGGGGTAACAGCTATATCTCTGGAACAACCCACCACAAAGTTCTATATACATATTACTACTGCTACTTTTACTGTTATTGCTAATACTACTACTAAAGCTAAGGGTATTGAGGAAATCTTGAGGAGGATGTTGAATTAGACGAAAACACGGTATGCATCAAAATATATCAATGTGTCATGCTAAGGCTGTAGAAAGGGCGTATTAGTAGCATCATCGACAATTAGGTTAAACTTTCAGGGCACGTTGAGGGTTATATTGAACTAATAAAATGTGCTATGTGCTTACTACTACAACAAGTAGTTATAGTAATAATTCTGCCACTGCTATTACTACTACTATTGCTAAGGCTAATGGTACTAATGTGTAACTTTCAGAGACCGTTGAAAGTGACGTTGGGCTAAATCAAAACACACTACGTGTATGCAGGCTATCAGAAAGGGCTTATCAGCAATATCATAGAAACAGGTGAGAGTATTAAGTTGAAACTTTCAGGGCATGAAGAGGGGATGCTGAACTAGACCGATAAGGCACAATAACTTGACTTGGATTGATTTATCAACAAAATAAAACAACACGTACACATATTCCATTACTTACAACATGCCAGAGGCTATAAACGGTCAATCCGGGAATCTAGGAAAAGAAATAAACCACTAAACAAAAACACTAACCAAACAGCAATAAACGAACAACAAAAACTAAACGACAGAAAAAATCTCCATTTATATGGATCATTTTGAAGGACTTCGTCTTAAGGAGCACAGAAAAGGCAATGGGAGAACACTAAATCAAATGAGAAAGAAAAACTTCCCCTGAACCTAGATTATGCTGATGATTTAAGCATCTTAGATGAGATTGTAAGCAAAATGAATGAACTTCTAGAAGTTTTACGAGTTCAGGGTGCTAGAATAGGTTTGAAAATCAATGTTAAAAATACTAATTTGCTAAGGCTAGGAATAAGTGAAGACGAAAAGGTGATATTGGGTAAAAAAAGAACGATCAAGTGGACAGCTTCACTTACCTTCTTAGTATTATTAGTAAAGACGGTAGGTGCAGTGAAGATGTTATAAGTAGAATAGCCCAGGCTAAGAGTGTTTTTCACAGTTGAAAAAAGTTTGGAAGAATAGGAAGATAAGTCTTCGAACCAACATTAAAATGCTGGAAGCTATAGTGATGTCAGTTGTAAAAAATGGTTCTGAAGCATGGGAGCTCAAAAAAACAAAACAAAAATTTTTTTTAGATGTTTTTTAGAGAAATTGCCAACAGATTGTTTAGGTACTTGACTGACTGTATCGTATTTCAAACAGTAGGTTGTACAAAAAGTGTGGTTCGATCCCACTTTCTAAGGCTATAATGAGAGAAAAGTTGAGATGACTTGGGCACATTTTGCGGATGAAGGAAAACAGATTGCTATAGATTGTCCTTTTCCGTCAACTGTCTGGGGCTAAACAGAATGCAGGTATATGAAACATATGAAGTTCTTTAAGTCCAAGTGGCACTAATGAATAAATAAAGGAGGAAACCAATCTCGCGACTAGGAACGTAGATATATTAGATACATTCTAAACATTTGCCAAACGGAATGAATGAATTGAAAGTAATCAATTGAAAACAGAGTTTTTAGTGCCTGATTTTGTATTAATTGGATGTTACGTCTATAACGAATTAGACCAAAGAGTGTATCATACTCTAAATATGAAAAACGAAATTCTGGTATGTATCTTTTTTGCGCTTTATGAAAACTAAAATGCTTTAATCTATTTAAAATACCCATCCCTTGAGAAATTTTAATGAAAAGTGCTCTCACATGATCTCTACACGCAATAATTTCATCAATAATCATTCCTAAATACTTGAAATTATTTACCCTTTCAATCACTACATTTCCAAATGAGAGCAACTTGTTCATTTTATAATGTTGGATATGTGAAAAAGTCATATATTTTGAATTTGAAAGATTTAATGGTAGATCATTCAGTCGCAAATAACTAAAAGATTAAGCTAAAGTGGTCTTTATAATAGCCTTAGTGGCTTCTAAAGCCTTCTAAAGGTTCAAACCTTTAGGAGCCCCATATTCTATTTTTCTTTTCAATGAGATCAACGATCTGACAATTGTAGTCTTCATTCTATCTTCCTAGTATGATTTTATCAATTTCACTATCCGAACCGGGAGATAAATTTTACTCAGTTTTGATATTACTCTCGTAATTAACAGCATCAAGAGCATTCGAAAAATCTAAGAAATTTCCGACGTCATGAATCCAAAACCCAACAATTCCTTAATTTTCATAACAAAACGACATGCCACATGTATTGTCGAATGATCCTTTCGAAACCCATGCTGGATTTAAGATAAAATTCCATTTTCATTTATAAATTTTGTCATTCTTGCATGCATAATCTTTTGAAAAAGCTTAGAATACAATTGGGAAAACTTAAACGGGCGCAAATAGTTAGTAATTTGGCTTTTATCTTCATTCTTATATAAAGGTATTACATGATTTTGTTTTTTCAGTTTTTCGGGAACACTTCTCTTTTGAAATGAAATATTTTTGAGAAAGCCATCATAACCTGACTAAACTGTAAAAATAGCAAAGCTTTATTATGACTTTTGTGTAATGGTAAAAATAACGAAGCCTTATTATGATCTTTGTATAAAGAAAACAGACCTAAAATTGTGAAATCTGATTTGAACAATAGTAATAGTATCCTTGACTTAACGAGGCCCATAAAATGCAAATAAACCAGCCCGTTTCCAAATAAGAGTTCAAAGACTAAATATTACGTGACAATTTCACATGACAATATCACATGATAAAAATGACAACAAAACAGGGTTCTTTGAATATAGGGAAAGCGGAAACCAACATTTTTGAACAAAGAATTATTACTTGCCTTGGTACTAAAAAGAAGGATTGCATTAAAACTGGTCTCTGGCCAATGGGATACAAGAATGACAAAATAAGACGAAGCATAAAATAATGATTCTGGGACCGAAATGGGGTAGTCTTTTTTGGAACTAACAACGAGTAAGTGTTTTTTTGTAATTAAGATAGGCTACCACTGTCTTTCTGAATTCTCCTTTAAAGATAAAATTGAGATAAGAAGTAAACTTCTGAAAGATTTCTGTCACGTGGATAAACCAGGCTAAGTAAAAAATTTAATACGTATATAGGAGACAGAAAACCTAGTGTTGAAGTCAAAACACGACATTTTATTATAATTTGGTGATTTGGGGTATATTTGATTAGAAAGACTTGGGGACCCTAGGCGAAATACAGCATTTTCTAAGGATTGAAATAGAAATAAAATTAGTTCGTCTTAGAAACTGAAACGTGGGAATTACCTAAGGTTTAAGCACAATATAAACTCCTTGACCTTAAAGAATAAATTAAAGAGCCTTTTGCCTCCTCCTTCCAGCTTAGCGACCCTTTGGAACTTACCTAGCGTTTATTAAAAACTTATGCATACATATAAGAAGATTGGAACTAGAGGACAATACAATATTCCTCCCCTAGCGAATTCTCTGACGTTATACGAAAGAGGGACCTATTCCTCTTTTTAGCCACCTTTGCATTTCTCAACCCGTGCTAATATTATATAGAGGCAGTCCGGATGTTTTACAGAAAGGCTCAGGAAGAAAGAAGAATCAAATTGCTAGATTAAGATTTTCAATCTCTTCCGTCCAGAGATCCAATTTTCTCTAGAAAGTTGTAGTTTATCAAAGTTCCAAAGAACACTAACTTCCTTTTCAGGATATAAACCTGAAACTTGGTTTAATTTGTACAGCCAGTGAGATCTGATAAACGGGTTATTCCTAGGAACAATAATTTGATGCAAAGAATTTAATTACACTGGTACCCAAGTCTGTCTGATTATTCAAGTTTAGCTATTTCAATTAGAAGCATTCGATAGCTTAGAATTAATTTAATTTTTTTTTCGGTAAACATTTGTGGATTGAACAAGCAGACCCATAGAATATTAGACAACAGACCTAATAGTCTAAGAAGGATTCAGACAGACCTAATAAGAAATATTCAAAATAATTAGAGTTAGAATATTTCCCTTTTATTTTCTTTTGTAATAAATATCAGTTGCCACTGAATTCTAAGTACCAATTTTACCCAAGCCTCAGTTATAACACGCTACAAAATTTAAGCCCTGTAAAGTAGGGATAACCTTACAACTGGTGTCAGCGTTACTCTAGTTCGGTGCAACTTTCGTTTAAAGGGGGGAGGATTAATAAAAATTATAAATTTTTGTAAAATTTAGTCCTTTGTTCCTCCCAAGAAAGTGTTTTCAGTTTCTCCAAGCCTATCAGAGACAAAAAAGTTTGAAAAAGTGTTCATTAAAGAAAATTTTTAAATAACTTGACCTTAAAGGGAAGTTTAGACATCCTTTTGCCTTCCTTAGATTCTTTCTTTCCTCTCTTTCTTTCTCTTTGCTACTAGTTCTAGTATCCGAATCGTCTATAATTTACTCAAATAGGGCCATAGGTTAATCATCTTTAAGTGTCTGTAATTATAATACTAAACTTGAGGGTGAATTTAAATCGAGATGCTGAAAAATTCTCACACGATTTATAAATAGACCCATTTTAGCGATTGAAAACAATATAAAGGGTCAAAACGTTTCCCACACTAAGAGTTGAAAAGAATAGACCCATCATGCGTTCAAATTAAAACAAAATCAAAGAGTTGGAAATTGCACTAGAACAAGCACATTCTAGAATAAACGCTCTTGTGGAATTGCCAGAAGAATGTTCTCTAACTGCAGAAATGTTAAAGATAAACGGGATGTTTAGGGGACACATTGCAAAAGAAATGGCACCTTCAAATATATCTATAACTAGCTTAAAAGGGAACCACTCCCTAGCTGGGATAAAGAATGACTGGGAGAATGAATTTGAAAATTTAATCTATATATCAGACAGCATACATCTACGAAAGACACCTCGGTTCCAGACAACATACACCTACGAAGGGCTGGGAAATCTAGCTCAGAAAAGTCCAAAATAGCACATTAGACATCCCAAATCATAAGTTTCATGCAACACACACCTACGAAAGGTTAAGAAACCTAGCTAAAAAAAGTCTAAAATAGTAAACCAAACATTCCAAATCATAGATTTCAGACAACACACACACCTACGACAGCCTAATAAATCTAGGTCAGAAAAGTGCGAAATAGTAAACCAAGCACCCAGAATCATAGGTTTCAGACAACATACATCTACATACGTTAAGAAATCTAGCTTAAATGTGATTTTTTTTTTGCTTCAAGTATGTTTTATGTCATTCTAAGACATGTAGAAATATTTGAAATAAAATTATCATGTTAAAAAAAAACTTAAAAAAGTATAAAAAATGGGGGGATGGGCCCAAAAAGTTTAAGGGAGGGGTTCCTTGGAGGTTGGGGAGAGGGGGCCTTTGAGGTTGAGGTCCTTGGTGGCTAGGGTCATTGGTGGTTGCGGTCCTTGATGGTTCAAATCCATAACCATCTCACTAATCCCATATTCTGTACAACTCTATTATAGCGACCAAAGCCGAGAAGTAAAGCTATGTCAAGTTACATGTCTCAAACTGTTTCACCCCAAATAATCCCCTACAATGTCAATTTTTTATGCTTTAATTATGTTTTATGTCATTCTAAGGCATGTAAAAAAAGTTGAAAAAAAATTATCATGTTAAAAAAAATAAACTTCAAAAAAGTATAAAAAAGTGGAGGGATGGGCCCAAAAAGTTGGAGGGAGGGAGCCCCTTGGTGGTTGGGGAGAGGGGTCTTTGGAGGTTGAGGTGCTTTGTGGCAAGGTTCATTCGTGTTTGCGGCCCTTGATGGTTCAAATCCATAACCATTTCACTTATCTCATATTGTGTACTTGTTCATTCTAGGACATGTAAAAAAGTTGAAATAAATTTAACATGTTAAAAAAAAAACTTCCAAAAAGTATAAAAAAATGAGGGGATGGGCCCACAAATTGGAGGGAGGGGGCCCCTTGGAGGTTGGGGAGAAGGGACCTTGGAGGTTGGGGAGAAGGGACCTTGGAGGTTAAGGTCCTTGGTGGCTAGGGTCATTGGTGGTTGCAGACCTTGATGATTCAAATCCATAACCGTCTCACTAATCCCATATTGTGTACTTGTTCATTCTATGACGTGTAAAAAAGTTGAAATAAAATTATCATGTTAAAAAAAAAAAAACTTCAAAAAAGTATAAAAACGGAGGGATGGGCCCAAAAAGTTGGATGGAGGGGGCCCCTTGGAGGTTGGGGAGAGGAGACCTTAGGGGTTGAGGTCTTTGGTGGCTATGCTCATTGGTGGTTGCAGTCCTTGATGGCTCAAATTCATAACCATCTCACTAATTCTATATTTTTTGCTTTTCTATTATAGCGAGCACAGCCGAAAAGTAAAGCTATGTCAAGTCACATGTCTCAAACTGTTTCACCCCAAATAATCCCCTAAATGTCAATTAATCTCTGACGTTTTCTTTGTTCTGGCAACTGTGCAGAGATACATTTTAAATTCCTATGAAGCCTTTTGAGTTTTCCGTCATGAGTTCTTACGCAATCGAAGCTCTATAAGTTCAACGTACTTCATGCCTGTATCAACTGTACATCATTCAGTCTGGACATCAATTATAATAAGTTATCAAGGAATGTTCACGGGGTGACATTGTGTCTTCCTTATATTAGTTGCGTCACTCCCGTTAGTATTTATAGCTCTTTGATTGGTTTAGAAAGAGGGTGTGGTCTTGTATTGTATGGTTAGTATTGTAGCCCTCTGATTGGCTGTGATCTTGTACCGGTCATATTCAAACCCCTGTGATCTTGTACTGGCAGTATTCTAGCTCATTGGAGGTCGATGATCTTGTGTAGTTCAAATGTCAATATCGACCTCTACTAACATTATTTTGCATTATACCAACAATTCGTGGTAAATAGGTCCAAAAATAATATCAAACTTGACAAAAAAACAATATGAGCCTAATAACCAAATTTGTACTTCCATTTAAATCCCCTATTTCTCCGACCTTGTACATAGTCTATAGCTAAATTTCACCTCATTAGAAAGGGGAGGGGCATTTTTTATGGCAAGAATATGGGATTTAGGGACAGTTCTCCCGACAAAATAAATTATACCACAATTTCTTTAAATTGTTTTGTTTTTATCTCAGAATTAGCCTTCATACAGTGTTACTAAAATTGTTCAAGCATTTAGAAGTTCAATTTCAAATACCAAATCAAACTAAGGGTTCAACAACTTCAAGTGAAATTTTTGGCAAATTTTGTCAAGATTGTCTTGACATCGAATGACATGAATGTAAGAACCTTATAGCATTTGGAATACTGCATTCGAAATAGTTTAATCTAAATGCAAGAAAATGATGCTTTTGTGAAAATATGAAGAACCGTCTATACTTAAATTGTATCTGTCTGGTTCTTATGCAAAGTAACACAGGAGACGAAAATTAACGAACAAGGGAGTAGTGAAAAATTATGGTATGTAAAGTAATGTTTCCTAGGGATAGTCACTAGGGGCGACACCGTGATATGTTGATTTTTGGGGAAATGTTGGGGATTCGGGGAGCCAATTTTTTTTTCAGGGAGACACATAGATTTTCGGGGAAATCCCCGAAAATTCGGGGATAGTGGAAGCCCTGTGTCCACCTCTTAGCAACTGAATGACTACATAGATTATCCTTTTCCGTCAACTGTCTGGCAGGGTTGCCACCCTGGCCTGGAAGAATTTACTAAATCTGACAGGAATAATTTACTAAATCGCATCTGTTTTTGCTAAACGGTCAAAAATTTTTTTTCAAGCATCATCAAGCTTCGAGTTTTACTATAGAGGGATAATCAATAGGATTTCCACAATGTTTTTTTTACTTTTTTCTTCTTTTTTATCTTTCCCTCTTTTCCTTCGTTTTCATAGCATGATTGAAAATTCCGGAAACCTATAAGTTCAAAAATATTTTTTTATTATTATTTGGATGTACTACTGGATAGGCTTCATATTCCAGATGCGGTGTATCCAAGACATCAAACAATAATCTGGAATCTTAGATTCTGGAAATCCTGCTGGTGAAGCCCGGCTTTAAATTTATCAATGGTCTTCAAGTCATAAAATTCAGATATATTGAAAAATAAAAAAAAAACAATCAACGAAGAAAAACAGCTTCAACCCATATTCACAAGCAATTCAAGCGACGGAGTGCTTAGAAACTGAGGTGGGTTTCAGAATAACTGCTTTTGAAATTTGTCCCCCGGTTTCTGTTTTTAGGTTTGAAATCTAAACCCTTCAATTTTGCATTTTTAAGAGGAAATTTGCCAGTTTTAAACACTAATTGGGCTGGTCTTTAAATAAGGAATAAGCTGCTTACAAAGATGTCTGGCGAATTTTAAAGCAATTAATTTATGATTTTTTTTTAACTGTTTTTTTCTGGATTCTCTCTCGTTCATATTCAAGGGAATAAGAAACCAATACAATCTATGTCACTTCAAAACGCAAATAACGTAATCGGCTGCTAGTTTAGTTTTAAAAATATGTAAAGTAAAAAGTGCACCTCAAATTGGACTAGGGCTGCCAAGAAAAGAAAACTTATATAACATACAATAATTAATTTAAAAAAAATAAAATTGTGTCAATAGTCTTCAGGTCAGGCAAATCATACAAATTGACAAGTAAGAAGTAAAATATGTAATCACAAGTAAAAAAAAAAAGTCGCACTTAAAAGACTTTAATCGTCCTCGGCCTCATTCGAATTTAAAATATCCACTAGTGTCGAATTCTGACTGAAGGGGATCTACTTGTTTCTATTTCTCAACAACCCGAGTCAAATCGCTGGGGATCACCTAGTCAGGTACTCTCAATGACGACCTGAGAACAAGTTGCTTCGTTTACATCAGGGACGAAACACTCGAGACATTTAGCCTATTCCGGTTTTTATTTTTGATGACCGACAAAATCAAGAACTGTCTCTCTGCTCCAGCACTTGAATGGGGAAGCTGCAGAGAGTCAGAAAGATCTTGGGCAAGTATAGATAAAGTTCGTTTCCAGCAGCGTCTTTAAAAAGGGACAAGGCTAACTAACAAACGTGGCAATTGTTATGAGAGTCTGGGAAAATTTTCTGAAAACAAAATAAGCCGGCATACCAGTACTGATTTTAAATAGTTTGCCTTTAAAAGCGAGTATCAAGAAGAAGTCGAGAGAAAAGTAGAGATTTTTAAGCGCTAGGGTTGACGCGAAATCGCAAAAATAAGAACAAAAGTAGCCATAATATCTAACGTAATTGAAATCAGATTTTGTAATGAATGGACCCTAATTTTTTCCCTGAGTTCATGGTAAATAACAAAAATTTTGTTTTCTACAAATCATGACTTTTTACTAGATTTCGGGAAATTTACTTGATCCTCTAAATTTACTTGATTTGTTTTTTACTAGATCTTGTAAAATCCTACTGACGGTGGCAACCCTGTGTCAGGGGCTAAACAGAAAGCAGGTCGTCCGCGGTTGAGGTGGAGGGTTGTCGTAAAGAAAGATTTAAGGGAAATGGAAACTTCCTGGGAGGGTGTAAAGATGGAGGTTTTGAACATATTGGGATGGAGGAGGATTGTGCGTAGGAGTGCTGGCCTCAGGCAGCTTGGTGCTGAGGTGAGTTATTAGTAGTAGTAATAGTAGTTGTGGAGTATTAATGGTACTTTGCAGCTACATGAAACATATGAAGTTGTTTTAGTCCAAGTGGCACTAATGAATAAATACAGAAGGAAACCAAACTCGCGAGTCAGTGCCCAATTTTGTGCCCGATTTTGTATTACTTGTATTTTACGTGAATTATACCTTAACGAATTAGACCAAAGGAGTGTATCCATACTCTAAATATGAAGAAACGAGATTATTGTATATAGTTTTTTCTGCTTTATGAGAAATAAAATGTTTTATTCTAATTGGGGTACCCATCCCTCGAGAAATTTTTATGGAAAGTGCTTTCACATGATCTTTACACATGATCATTTCATCAATAATTATTCCTAAATACTTGAAATTAGTTACGCTTTCAATAGCTACATTTCCACATGAGAGGATCTTGTTCATTTTATGATGTTGGATATGTGAAAAAATCATATATTTTTATTTTAAAAGATTTAATGGTAGATCATTCAGTCAAAAATAACTCAAAATTTGAGCTAAAGTGGTCTTTATAATAGCATTCAGACCATCCAAAGTATACGACTTGAACAATATAACTTTGTTATTGGCATACGTTACTAGTATGCAATTAGTAACGCATCCTTTTATTTCCGAAACATGTATCAAAAAAGTTAGTTGCTTCTAAAGGCTCCTAAATGCTCAAACCTTTAGGAGCCCCATGTTCTATTTTTCTTTTCAATGAGATCAACGATCTGACAATTGTAGTCTTCATTCTATCTTCCTAGTATGATTTTATCAATTTCACCATCCGAACCGGGAAATAAATTTTACTCAGTTTTGATATTACTCTTGTAATTAACAGCATCAAGAGCTTTCAAAAAATCTAAGAAATTTCCGACGTCATGAATCCAAAATCCAACAATTCCTTCATTGTCATAACAAAACGACAAGCCACATGTATTGTCGAATGATCCTTTCGAAACCCATACTGGATTGACGATAAAATTCCATTTTCATTTATAAATTTTGTCATTCTTGCATGCACAATCTTTTGAAATAGTTTAGAATACAATTGGGAAAACTTAATCATTCGGAAACAGTTTTCCAGGAACAATTCTGTTTTGGAATGAAATATTTAACAAAAATGAAAACATGACAAATAACTGGAAAATTGATTTCAATACTCTTTTTGGTATTCTATTAACTCCATGTGCATCAGGGGGACCAAGTGATGTGAAATCATTTTCTAACTCATGCATTTGCATCATATCACCCTGAGTGAAATCTGAATTAACTGCAACAATAACGGTAATATTTGAAGTTTTTTCAATTACTCATCTATAAAGATATGCTTAAGCCAATTTAATAAAAATACATACAAAATCCATTAGCGATGTACATATCCTCTTTAAACAAATCCTAATTTGGGGAGGTAATAACATTTGGGATTTTTTTCTTTCTGTTGTTTCTTATGAGGTCAATTTATAATATGAGGTTAATTATTTGGTATATTTAAGAGATAAATTTGACATACGTTTGTTACCGTGAATGTCCGAAATTCGTAAAAGTCGACATTCATCGGTGAATGTCCAAAATACCTTCTTTTTTTTCTCCTTGGATTTAGTTAGCGTTGTCACTCAACTTTTTCAATTTAATTAAATAAGAAACGCAAGTTTTTTTTTAACTGAAAGGAAGGAACGACGTTAAAACTTAAAACGAACAGAAATTATTCCGTATATGAAAGGGGTTGTTCCCTCCTCAACGCCTCGCTCTTTACGCTAAAGTTTTTTATTGTTTAAAAAAAATAAGATTTGTGAGAAAGTCAAAATTTAGCGTAAAGAGAGAGGCGTTGAGGAGGGGACAGCCCCTTTCATATACGGAATAATTTCTGGTCGTTTTAAGTTTTAACGTCGTTCCTTACTTTCAGTTAAAAAAACTTGTTTTTTTAATTTAATTTTTGAAAGTTTTTGAATTAATGTAGGTTTTGATTTTGGCTCACCGTACATGAATAATTAAAACAGAATTCGCATATTAATTTTACTTTTATTTGGTAAAATGGCTTTCTCGAAACTTTTTTAATTTTATTTACGAACGTTTTTATTAGTAATAAATATAGGTAAATTACGAATTAACCTACGTATTGAACTTCTATATTCATATATTTTTAATACGTATATTAGGGGGCTCGCCCCCTTGTCAATACCTCGCTCTTTAAGCTAAAGTTCGAATTTTGTTCCAGTTCTTTAAAAATGACCCCTTAATCACAATGGCCGTTATTTAGAATAAAAAGCTCTTATGAAAGTACTAAAAAATCTTTGGCTTAAAGAGCGAGATACTGACTAGGGGGCGAATCCAATCATACACGTAATATTTTCTGTTCGTTTTAAGTTTTGATGTTACTCATTATTTTCAGTTGGAAAACTTGTTTGTTTTTATATTTAATTTCTGATCTTTTTTTAAATAATGCTGGGAAATCCGGCGCCCCCTTCATAGCAATGTCTCTTCCCCCATGAAAACTTCCTTAATGGAAAGATGGAAAGATCTTAAAGATCTTAAATAACCCCCGACCCACCCACCCCCCTACTACCAGAAAAAATCCCCCCTGAAAACGTCTGTATACTTCCTAATAACCAATACTATATATTAACATTGGGTAAAGTTCAGAACTTTCAGCCCTCCTCCCGGGGAGTTCAGGGGATTAAGTCATCCTAAAGGACATAGTTATCATATTTTCAACCATGCTGAACAAAATGGCTATCTCAAAATTTTGATCAGGTAACTTTGGGAAAAAAAATGAGCGTGGGAGGGGGACTAGTTGCCCTCTATTTTTTGGTCGCTTAAAAAGGGCACTAGAACTTTTATTTGCCGTTCCAATGAGGCCTCCCACGATATTCTAGGCCCACTGGGTCGATATGATCACCCCTGCGAAAAAAAAACAAATAAACACGCAATCTTTCTTCTGGCAAAAATGCAAAATTCCATATTTTTGTAGATAGGAGCTTGAAACCTCTACAGTAGGGTTCTCTGATACGCTGAATATGATGGTGTGATTCTTATTAAGGTTCTATAACTCTTAGGGGGTCTTTCCCCCTTTTTTTGAAAATCAGCCGGATTTTCTCAGGCGCCTAACTTTTGATGGGTGGAACTAAACTTGATGAAAGTTATATATTTGAACTCAGAATTGAAATTTGATTCTTTCGATGTATCTATTAGTATCAAAAACCCATTTTCTAGAGTTTCGGTTACCATTGAGCCGGGTCGCTCCTTACTTACAGTTCGTTACCACGAACGGTTTGATGAGACATATTAGGTTGGTTTATGTTGGGCTAAGCTAGGTTTTATTGATAGCGAAATTGAACCTAACCTAACCTAATTTCAACTTTTACCATCATAGCTTGCGCAAGACTGAAAACGCTGAGTCGCAAAGCTGACTGAACCCAAGCAGAAAAAAAGGAATTTCGGACGTTCACGGTAACAAGTTCATTTAATATTCAGGTTATATTTGACATGAGGTAATTAAGAATGAGGTCATTTTTAATCCAAAAACAGAATAATGCTAATCTATTTTTAATTCTCGTTTTTTTATTGTTCTCAGTAACACAGTAGCCTATTCCTTTTAAAGTTCCATCATTTTCAGGGAATATATTTTCCTAACATAGAGTTTAATTCTCAATTTTATCATATTTCTTATCTCAGAAATGAACCAAAGTGGTTCTTGACAGACCGGTTTTTCGAATATTTTTGCCTAAGCGACACAAGATGAATCCATGCCTTGAATAATTCTATCCATATACAATGAATATGCACCTGCCAAACAATCTGAAAGATTGGATGATAAGAGGTGGATGATTGATTGGTAAGAGGATAGTGAGGAGGTATCTTTCATATGCCTCCACCTCTTCCCAATCTATTATTGCAAGAAAAGTTTTTAATTAAGGTTGGTTGTTTTAAATTGTGGCCATTATCAAATTTTTGCCCGCGAAGGCTTAGCATGACATATTTAAAAAAATGATCTGATCCTAGAGAAGCAAGATTTTATTGAGAAGCAAAAATTTTACTCGCTCATAATATTTCGGCGGTAAAAATAAATTTGTCGATTGATGTAGCACTCGCGGGTAGTAACGTACCATCATGTAGAACTTGCACAGGTTGGACAGTAATGGAGGGTAAAACATCATCCAATAACAGAGCAGCCAGCAATTTTAAATTTCCAACATCATTTAATTCAAGTAACTTAAAATTAAAACCTCCGGCTACAACAGATGGCACCCTAAAAGACTCCAATTTATTGCATAGATTTTCTATATATACTAATGACTCCGCTATTTGAAAACTCCGAGATGTACATACAACTGCACGTAATGCCTCGGCACCATTTTTGGGGAGTCGTGCGACAAGATATTCAAGTAGCCCTTCAGGTCAAAAAGTCATATCGACACAGAAAAATCACTACGTACATAAGCACCTAAGCCACCTCTTTTCTAACTTCTACAATTACGGAAATGGAAAGAATACCTCTGAATTAAAAAAAATATATAGGAGATAAATCAGCTATAAAGGTCTCTGTCAGACCTATTACGTCAGAAGAAAAAAAAACATTATTACTGATACTACTACTATTAACACTACAACTGCTATCATTAATATTACTCCTAATGCTCCTACTATTACTTTTGGTACTATGACCAGATTACATTAGTAAAACGTTTAGGGAATGTTGAGGGTGGGTGTTGAACTGAATCAAAACAAATTATGTACATAAGTGTGTTCAAAGGGGTGTCTTAGCAATATCCCAGCAACGCCTTAGAGTATTAACTTGAAACTACCAGGGCTACCAATATTACTACGACGTTTTCTACTACTTCAAATTCAAATTAATTTATTTAACATAAAAAATACAAACAAATTTACAGCAGCCATCTACAAAAACCCGAAGGTTTGTTTACGATGGCTGCAAATCCATTATTACAAAGCTCTACATTCACATAACAACTATCTCTTTGCGGGGAAAAATCAGCATTTGAATTAAATAAACATAAATACTGAAGATACACATTTGAATCAGAAAAAGTGAAAATGTACACAGCTGAAACAGAGAAGTGTGTTTTGACCGTATTTTCTATAATTTCGTCTGAAAAATAGGAGTTCACACTTAAAAAGTTCTATTAAGAGCTATTTTTATGGAAATGGTTCATTTTTGAACCAAAAATACGCTTTTCTGACTGAAGATCTACATTATAATAAGAAAAATATGTTTTGATAGTATTTTCTATAAACTCATTGGAAAAAATTGGAGTTCATACTTAAACAGTTCTATTGAGAGCTATTGCTTTGGAAATGATTTATTTTTGAAAAAAAACTAAGCTTTTCTGACGGAAGATATACATTATAATCAGAGAAATGTGTTTTGATAGTATTTTCTATAATTTCGTCTGAAAAATAGGAGTTCACACTTAAAAAGTTCTATGAAGAGCTATTTTTATGGAAATGGTTCATTTTTGAACCAAAACTACGCTTTTCTGACTGAAGATATACATTATAATCAGAGAAATGTTTTTTGATAGTATTTTCTATAGTCTCATTGGAAAAAATTGGAGTTCATACTTAAACAGTTCTATTAAGAGCTATTGCTATGGAAATGGTTCATTTTTGAACCAAAACTACGCTTTTCTGACTGAAGATATACATTATAATCAGAGAAATGTGTTTTGATAGTATTTTCTATATTTTCTTCGGAAAAAATTGGAGTTCATACTTAAACAGTTCTATTAAGAGCTATTTTTATGGAAATGGTTTATTTTTGAACAAAAACTACGCTTTTCTGACTGAAAATATACATTATAATCAGAGAATTGTGTTTTGATAGTATTTTCTATAGTCTCGCTGGAAAAAATTGGAGTTCATACTTAAACAGTTCTATTACGAGCTATTGCTATGGAAATGGCTCATTTTTGAACCAAAACTACGCTTTTCTGACTGAAGATATACATTATAATCAGAGAAATATGTTTTGATAGTATTTTCTATATTTTTGTTGGAAAAAATTGGAGTTCATACTAAAACAGTTCTATTAAGAGCTATTTTTAGGGAAATGGTTCATTTTTGAACAAAACATACGCTTTTCTGACTGAAGATATACATTATAATCAGAGAATTGTGTATTGATAGTATTTTCTATAGTCTCGCTAGAAAAAATTGGAGTTCCTACTTAAACAGTTCTATTAAGAGCTATTGCTATGGAAATGGCTCATTTTTGAATCGAAACTACGCTTTTCTGACTGAAGATACACATTTGAATCAGAAAAAGTGAAAATATACAAAGCTGATGCAGAGAAGTGTGTATTGACCGTATTTTCTATAATTTTGTCTGAAAAATAGGAGTTCACACTTAAAAAGTTCTAATAAGAAAAGATAATAAGAGTTCTAAAAAGTTCTATAAAAAGCTATTTTTATGGAAATGGTTCATTTTTTAGCCAAAACTACGCTTTTCTGACCGAAGATATACATTATAATCAGAAAAATATGTTTTGATAGTATTTTCTATAGTCTCATAGGAAAAAATTGGAGTTCATACTTAAACAGTTCTATTGAGAGCTATTGCTATGGAAATGATTAATTTTTGAACCAAAACTCCGCTTTTCTGACTGAAGATATACATTATAATCAGAGAAATGTGTTTTGATAGTATTTTCTATATTTTCGTCTGAAAAATAGGAGTTCACACTCAAAAAGTTCTATTAAGAGCTATTTTTATGGAAATGGTTCATTTTTGAACCAAAACTACGCTTTTCTGACTGAAGATATATATTATAATCAGAGAAATGTGTTTTGATAGTATTTTCTATAGTCTCGTTGGAAAAAATTGGAGTTCTTACTTAAACAATTCTATTAAGAGCTATTGCTATGGAAATGGCTCATTTTTGAATCGAAACTATGCTTTTCTGACTGAAGATACACAGTTGAATCAGAAAATGTGAAAATGTACACAACTGAAACAGAGAAGTGTGTTTTGACCGTATTTTCTATAATTACATCTGAAAAATAGAAGTTCACAGTTAAAAAATTCTATTAAGAGCTATTTTTATGGAAATGGTTCATTTTTGAACCAAAACTACGCTTTTCTGACTGAAGATATATATTATAATCAGAGAAATGTGTTTTGATAGTATTCTCTATAGTCTCGTTGGAAAAAATTGGAGTTCTTACTTAAACAATTCTATTGAGAGCTATTGCTATGGAAATGGTTCATTTTTGAACCAAAACTCCGCTTTTCTGACTGAAGATATGCAATATAATCAGATAAATTTGTTTTGATAGTATTTTCTATAGTCTCGTTGGAAAAAATTAGAGTTGATACTTAAACAATTCTATTAAGAGCTATTGATATGGAAATGGCTCATTTTTGAATCAAAACTATGCTTTTCTGACTGAAGATACACATTTGAATCAGAAAATGTGAAAATGTACACAACTGAAACAGAGAAGTATGTTTTGACCGTATTTTCTATAATTTCGTCTGAAAAAATAGGAGTTCACACTTAAAAAGTTCTATTAAGAGCTATTTTTATGGAAATGGTTCATTTTTGAACCAAAACTACGCTTTTCTGACTGAAGATATACATTATAATCAGAGAAATGTGTTTTGATCATATTTTCTGATAATTTTTTTGGAATAAATTGGAGTTCACACGTAAGAAGATCCATTAAGAGTTATTTTTTTGTAGAAAATGACTCATTTTGGAACCAAAACTAGGCTTTTCTGACTGAAAATACACAATTGAATCAGGCAAATGTATCTTGATCTTATTTTCTGTAATTTTGCTGCATAAAATGGATTTCACACTTAAAAAGTTTCATTAAGAGCTATTTTTATGAAAATGGCTCATTTCGATCCAAAACCACGCTTTTCTGACTGAAGATCCAAGAAATGGGTTTTTGATCAAATTTTCTATAATTTCGACTGAAAAAAATAGGAGTTCAGACTTAAAAAGTTCTATTAAGAGCCATGAATTGCTTTCGAAAAACCAAATGAATTAGTTGAAAATAAAGTTTTAACAAGAAATAATTTCTGTCGTAAAATGCAAGAGCTGGAATATTTCAGTAGTGACTTGTTATGCTTTACCTTTTCACAGTTACATTCTGTTGATTTTCATAGTTCATTTTGAATTTGTTTCATTTAAATGCAAGAGTTGGAATATTTCAGTAGTGTTTTGTTGTGCTTTACCTTGTCATAGTTACATTCTCTTAATTTTTCAAACTTCATTTTGAATTTCTTTCATAAAATGCAAGAGTTGGAATATTTCAGTAGTGTCTTGTCGTGGTTTACCTTGTCACAGCTACATTCTCTTGATTTTTCGTAGTTCATCTTAAATTTCTTTCGTAAAATGCAAGAGTTAGAATATTTCAATAGTGACTTGTTGTGGTTTACCTTGTCACAGTTACATTCTCTTGATTTTTCGAAGTTCATTTTGAATTTCTGTCGTGAAATGCAAGAGTTGGAATAAATCAGTAGTGTTTTGTTGTGCATTACTTTGTCACAGTTACATTCTGTTGATTTTCATAGTTAATTTTGAATTTCTTTCATTGAAATGCAAGAGTTGGAATATTTTAGTAGTGTTTTGTTGTGCTTTACCTTGTCACAGTTACATTCTCTTAGGAGTCTTGATTGAGAGTTCAGAGGAGACACTTCTCCTATGATTCCTGTAATTTCGCAACCTAACCTGTGTACAAAAACGTGATTAATTCATGTTTTTGATAAGACTTCTCTTGTGAATTATTTATAATCTGGATACCAACAATTTTGCAACCTAACCTGTGAACAAACCGTGAATAATTCCTGTCTTGGATAAGACTTGTGGATACTTTGACTTAAGGTGACCCATTAATCTATTTAACTTTTTTAAAATAGTGAATATTTAAATTTTTGGCAACTGATTAGTAAACACTAAACCAGATTACTGGTACTTTTCTCGTTACTGTTGATTATTTTGAATTTATTGTGAAACAATTTCTAATTAGTGTTCGAATTTGTGAGTTTGAATAGCTCAAATGTTTGGAAAAAAGGAGCCTCCTAAACAACCTCCTGATAGAGATATGAGTAAGTCACCATTTCAACCATCTTCAAAAGCCCTTGCTAGAACCCCCCTAAAGCTGCGAATGTACCAGCGACCTCTCTGAAGAGTATTCATACCCTAAACATGGATACCACCCAATGTCCATCCTCCTCAACAACTGATACTGAAAAAGATGAAGAAGGCTTTAAGATAGTAAACTCGGCTAAGCGTAGAAGACAGAGAACAAAAAGTCCACCAGATTCAGCAATAATACATCTAACCGATACCACGAACAACTCTTCAAGAAATCCAGCCGATTCCCCGGTAATTATTCAACTAGTTCCCCAATCTGATAATTGCTTGTTTACCAACCGTGATCTACCAAAGTTGCGAGTTTCCTTCTTCAAGACCATTCGTTGCAACTTTAATATGAATATAAACAGATCAGGATCCCTAGATATCCTTTTGAAGGATCCCTCATCAGTGAAAAAGGTAATGGAGCTAAAAAGTGTTGAAAATGTTGTTGTCACAGCCCACCTGTGGTCCCCAAGCCCAATAAAAACAAAGATAGTGCTCTACAATATCCCTAAATCATTTCTAAACTCGGACCTGATGGAAGCATTGATGAATGGAAAAGGTGAATGCATTCCGGTCTCTAGTGTTCATACCCTGGGTCGCGAAACCACTGAAACCTCAAACTTTAAAACTGTGTTGTTTGAGCTTCAAGGACAATTTAATATTGACAAAGTGTTCCTCTTTGGCCAACAAAAATCTTTCAAGCCTTACAAAGAAAAACCATTACAGTGTATTAAATGTCTAAAGCTTGGTCACTCAGATAAATACTGTAGAGAGGATTCCAACATTTGTAAGATTTGCCTTGGCAAGGACCATAATGAGTCAAACTGTCAATTTGACCCAATATGTACTAATTGTAAGGGCAAACACCAGTCCCTAGATAAAGGAAACTGTCCCAAATATAAACAAAGGGCAGGGATACTAAGAATAGCAAAAGATCAACAACTTCCAATCCCTTTTGTAGCAATGCAAGTCCCAAGGACACCAAGAGTCCCCCGTCCCCCAACAGGCCTCAGGCAACCAACAGCCCCTGAACCACCAACAGGCCCCAGGCAACCAGCAGCCCCCAGGACACCAAGAGTTCCCAATGCTTCCCCTAGTGTTGAAAGTTTTTAGAATAATCTCATCCGAGACAAAACTAATGCATGGTTCCCCTTGATAGCAAGTGCCCCCCAAAAAAACCTGAAGAACCCCTTTCGGAAAATCCTACGCAAGGAAAGACATCAAGACCGACAAAGCTACCTGGAATTACTCCCCACAGATTTCACACAGTTTCTCCAAATGCTTTGGAAGCTGAATCAAACGTGTACTTTAAACTAGCCAGCTTTACAGTTACCTCTATGCTCATCTCCCAATTAGAGTTACCCAATCAGTTGAAATGCATTATTCTGAAGAATTTGGCAAAAACCCACTTTGGCGAGACCATAGTTTCCGAAGCAGAAATTCAAATTGAGAGTGTTTTAAGCCAACATAGGCTGATTGAGTCACAATCAGAACGCCTGACGACTATTTAATGTGTGACTTTTCGTTTTTAACTAATTTATCCCTTTCCAATAACATTGTTTTTAACTATCCCGATATAGATGATAATCAGCATGCCAGCCCTATAAGCAGCCCCCCTGGTACCTTAACAAATGCTAGTTGTAAATACCTTGATATTTTCGATTTTGCTACTAATGTGAAGCCAAAACTAGTAAATAATAATTCCCTTAATGTTCTTTGTTTCAACATCAGAAGCATCCGGGATAAGTGGCTCAAGTTTAAAGATTTAATTTCAATTAATGGTGTCTGCCCTTTCGATGTAATAGGATTAACAGAGACATGGCTTTCCGATAATGATGACACTAGTGATTTTTTACTCCCTGGTTACCAAATAATCCATATGCCCAGGAGATTGACTAAGTGTTCTGGTGGTATCTCACTTTACATCCTTTCGAATGTAAATTTTACCAGGCTATCAGAGTGCGAATCTATTTTCTCTACACAACTAAATCTCAGATGTATTTATTCAATAATTGTAAACATAGTTACCGGCCAAAATTCCTATATACTCTCCTTATTTTTTTAAACCTCCTCCATTTCCGACCTCATGTTTTTGTAATCTGTTTGATGATTTTTCTAATTTTATTAACCTACCCCATAAAAAGGCAATATTTCTTGGGGACTTTAATTGCAACCTACTCAATGTTGGTAAAAATATTGAATCTGACACTTTTTTTGAATCGGTAACCGCGAGTGGTCTTCTACCCACAATTTTTTTCCCCAGTAGAGTCGATCCAGTGAGATCAACTTAAAAATTAATTTACAACATTTTTGTATACACTTCCCTGGGAAATGACCAGTCCTCAAATATAGTATTTTAGGGTCTGTCAGAACATTTTCCTATTTACTTGTCTCTACCTTCGCAACCACTACCTCTACGGTCTAGAATTAATATCCCAACACCTACTCGAAACTACAGTTCTGCAAATATAAACCATTTCATCGATTGCCTAAGAACCACTGACTGGTCCGATGTCTTAAATTGTCACGAGGTAAATTCTGCCACAAATGGTTTTGCGCAAAGGGTAAGTGAGATTATCCATTCAACTTTTCCTATTCGTAAACCTAACCGGAAAAATATCCCTATTTGCCCCTGGATGTCACATAGCCTCATTGTCTCCTCATATCGTAAAAACAAATTATATAAGTTAGCCTGTAAGACCCGTAGTGATATTGACCTATCTAATTATAAACATTATAAAAACTTATACACTAAACTCGTCCGTGAAGCGAAGAAAAATTATTATTATACAAAAATTCTCAATTGCAAAGGAAATCTGAAAAAGATATGGTCCACCATTAATGATATACTTTCAAAAAATAGAAAATCAAAGTCTATACCTATTCGCCTTAAAGACACAAATGGTAGATTAATTGACCCTTTACATGCACCTGATGCATTTAATAGTTATTTTTTGAATGTTCCTCATACTGACTCCCGCTCCTCCTCACAGGCTGTATTCCCTTGCCCCAATTTTAGATCCATGTTTTTCTGCCCAACTGATAGCAATGAGGTACTTCAAATAATCGGTTCTCTCCCTAATAGTTTTAATCCTGGCTGTCTTGGATTAAGTAATAAGCTCCTGAAGACCATATCTCCTTTTGTCTACGAGCCCATCAAGCATATTGCCAACCTATCTTTAACCCACGGAGTTTTCCCTGATTTACTAAAGTCAGCCATTGTTATTCCAGTTCTTAAAAAGGGCGATCCAACTGAGATAGGTAATTATCGTCCAATCTCAATTCTTCCTGTTATATCCAAAGTGCTCGAGAGAATCATCTTCAGACGTCTGTCTCCCTTTCTGTTTGACAGTCAGCATTCCGTATCCTTGATTTCTCCTCACCAATATGGCTTTAGGCCGAAATTCTCAACTTCTCATGCTCTAATTGACGCCACACAGTTCATACGCTCACAACTCGACCTTAAAAAAACTGTATTGGGCTTATTTTTGGATTTTTCTAAGGCCTTTGACATGTTCGATCATAGTATTTTAATAAGTAAATTAAATAGCTACGGTGTTCGTGGTGTTCCCCTCTCTTGGTTTGATTCTTATCTATCTGGAAGGGTACAGAGTGTGAGCCTGGGTGGAGTATCCTCTCAGCCCTTACCTGTTCGGAGGGGTGTCCCGCAAGGGTCCGTTCTAGGCCCTATTTTATTTCTCCTGTATATCAATGATCTTGTTATAGACCTGGGCCCTTCAGTGTATCCTGTATTATTTGCTGATGACAGCAACTTCTTCCTCACTGGCACCAATCTACCATTGGCAATAACCTCTGCCCAAGTCCTTCTGAACAGAGTCCAGGCGTGGGGCCTTACGAATAACATGACCATTAATAGCAAAAAAAGTCAAATAGTGTTATTCAGAACCCCCTACAACAAAGACGTTATTCAACCTGCTCTTGGTCTCAGGTATTCCTCCGAAATCATCCCACAAGTGGAGGTTGCCAAGTTTCTTGGTGTATTTATTTACTCATGCTTGTCATTCTCTAATCATATTTCTTACATAACAGCAATAATTTTGAGACAAGTAGCTGTGATTAACCGTGTTAATTATTTTCTTCCTCCTGACATCCTAGTTACCCTCTATTATTCCTTTATTTTTCCTTACCTTTCTTATTGCGGATCAGTTTGGGGAAACACAAAACGGTCCTTCACTAAAAAACTCAAATTTGCCCAAAACCGCGCCATTAAAGCAGTTTTTCGGCTTCCCCGTCTATATCCAACTCGTGATTTGTATTCAGATTTTGGCATAGCTCCACTTGATCAAATCATACAAAAACTAAATTTATCGCTTGCTTACTCTGCTTTCCACAATAATCTTCCACCTCAACTCCTAACCTATTATAATATTAATAATTCGGAAGCCCACTGTCTCCGTTCATCCAATAGAGCCTTTAAAATTCCTAAATGCGTTTCTAGTGCTGCCCAGCAATCTCCCATTTACAAATCTATTATTCAATGGAACAAAATTCCCTCCAGTGTTGAACTACCCACAATTTTCTGCAAGTTGTATAAAAATTTAACAAAACTTGATGGTATAATTTAATATTTCCATTTTTAACAAATTGGCTCTAATTAGCAATGTTTTATTCTTCTATTTTTTTTTTTTCTCTTTCAGTGTTACTTTAATTTTTTTTTCTCTTGGTCCTTAACAAGTTATCTTCTAGGATCTTTATTGTTATTAATGTTTGTGTTATGTTTTTATTCGAATAAAATGAAATGAAAATGAAATGAATGAAATGAATTTCTTTCGTGAAATACAAGAATTAGAATATTTCAGTAGTGTCTTGTCGTGGTTTACCTTGTCACAGCTACATTAACATGATTTTTCAAAGTTCATTTTGAATTTCTGTCGTGAAATGCAAGAGTTGGAATATTTCAGTAGTGACTTGTTGTGCTTTACCTTCTCACAGTTACATTCTGTTGATTTTTCGAAGTTCATTTTGAATTTCTTTCGCGAAATGCAAGAGTTGGAATATTTCAGTAGTGTTTTGTCGTGGTTTACCTTGTCACAGTTAAATTCTCATGATTTTTTCAAAGTTCATTTTGGATTTCTTTCGTTGAAATGCAAGAGTTGGAATATTTCAGTAGTGTCTTGTTGTGCTTTACCTTGTCACATTTACATTCTCTTGATTTTTCGAAGTTCATTTTGAATTTCTGTCGTGAAATGCAAGAGTTGGAATATTTCAGTAGTGTTTTGTTGTGGTTTACCTTGTCACAGTTACATTCTGTTGATTTTCATAGTTCATTTTGAATTTCTTTCATTCAAATGCTAGAGCTGGAATATTTCAGTAGTGTTTTGTTGTGCTTTACCTTGTCACAGTTACATTCTCTTACTTTTTCAAAGTTCATTTTGAATTTCTTTAGCGAAATGTAAGAATTGGAATATTTAAGTATTGTATTGTCGTGGTTTACCTTGTCACGGCTACATTCTCATGATTTTTCAAAGTTCATTTTGGATTTCTTTCGTTGAAATGCAAGAGTTGGAATATTTCAGTAGTGACTTGTTGTGCTTTTCCTTGTCACATTTACATTCTGTTGATTTTTCGAAGTTCATTTTGAATTTCTGTCGTGATATGCAAGAGTTGGGATATTTCAGTAGTGTTTTGTTGCGCTTTACCTTGTCACAGTTACTTTCTGTTGATTTTCATAGTTCATTTTGAATTTCTTTCATTGAAATGCAAGAGTTGGAATATTTCAGAAGTGTTTTGTTGTGCTTTACCTTGTCACAGTTACGTTCTCTCAATTTTTCAAAGTTCATTTTGAATTTCTTTCGTGAAATGCAAGAATTGGAATATTTCAGTAGTGTCTTGTCGTATTTTACCTTGTCACAGCTACATTCTCATGATTTTTCAAAGTTCATTTTGAATTTCTGTCGTGAAATGCCAGAGTGGGAATATTTCAGTGGTGACTTGTTGTGCTTTACCTTGTCACAGTTACATTCTCTTGATTTTTCGAAGTACATTTTGTATTTCTGTCGTGAAATGCAAGAGTTGGAATATGTCAGTAGTGTTTTGTTGTGCTTTACCTTTTCACAGTTGCATTCTGTTGATTTTCATAGTTCATTTTGAATTTCTTTCATTGAAATGCAAGAGTTGGAATATTTCAGTAGTGTTTTGTTGTGCTTTACCTTATCACAGTTACATTCTCTTAATTTTTCAAAGTTCATTTTGAATTTCTTTCGCGAAATGCAAGAATTGGAATATCGTTTCTTCAACTGAAAGTAAGGAGCACCATCAAAACTTAAAAACGGACAGAAAATAGAGGCTGTTAAGAGCATATTGAGCCTGTTCATGAGACATCAGTAAAAATTGTCTATGATTCAAAATGGAATAATGATTATTCTACTTATTACGAACTAAGAGAAGACAATAACTCCATTATAAAGAGATAATATGGTGAATTATTTTATGGAACAGATTCAAAATTTCCAAAGTTAATCATTGATATTAATAATGCATCATAATATATTTTTGTATTACTATTCTACATAGTATTATTTCATTAAAAATATTACATTGTTATGTGTTCATTTTTTTTTAGAGTAAGCTAGCATATCAAGCGTTTAGAATGTCCAATAAAACATCAGAGATGTAAGAAAAGGAATTTGCGTACATCTATTGTCAGACACACTATTTCCTCAAAATTTGAGCTATTAAGGGTTTTTGACCGTAAACTCTAGTTTTTTGTAAGAAAATTATGGAAAATACAATTTTCTGGTTCAAATGTGAAATTTAAGTCAATTTTTGGATTGAAAAATAAAACCATTACTGTAGAATCCGTTTTAATAATGGTGATCTGATCGTAAACTCAAGTTTCTTTTACGAAGATTAGGAAAAACACATTTCTCTAGATCAATTGGGTAACTTAAGTCCAGTTTTGGATACTCATAATAATGAGGACTGATGCTTCTAATTCAGAAATTTTTTTTTCCTAAAACAAACTATTTTTTTAAATTTAAAAATTATTCAACTTTATTTATTTTTTATCTTTTTCTTTTGTACATATCTTAAAATGACAAAAATATCTTTCTTGAATTCACCTCTTGGATACACAATATAGAAATAAAAAAAAAAATGTAATTTCCAGACTTCATTTGCATGCAAGAGATACCGAGAGTTCTATTACTCCTCCCCGCAATGAATTATAAGGGTTTTATGACTCCTCCCCAAAATGAATTCAGATGCTTTTAGGAGTCATCCGCCTTAGCCATAACTCCATTCGACCTTGAGCGAAGGTATAAAAGTTTGATGATGTATTTCTCTTCTTAACAGTTACATTAATACCTTCCAAGATGATAGGACTCTATGACACAGAATTTATCAGTTTGAAAAAATCATCTTGTGGTGTTATATTTGAATGTGCATTTTTATTATTGTCAATGGAACTTGAAGAAATTGACTGTTATCATTGGATAGTGAACTACAACATGTATGAGTATGATAAAAGCTTGTGGAGTGCTACATTACATCGGATAAACAGACTGGGATTCTACGATAGAGTGATTACACCACTTAATAATAGTGGTCAGGAACTGAGAAATGTCCAGGAGGAAGTCAGTGAAATTTGCAGCTTTATCGGGGTTGAAGCACTCTATGTAAAGGGTATTGTACCTACATATAAAGTCTTAATTCAAAAGTCTGACCCTAGGATTCCACTTTTCACTCTAGAAGAATTTAAGTTTCCTAAATTTGAAGGGGTTTATCACTGTTCTGAAGACGAGGTCAGGTTCTTCGCGCACTGGATACCTAAGGTCCTACCAGATCGTGATAAATGCATTAGACATGGTAAAAACTTTTTCATATCATGGGACTATCGTTTCTGGATGTTTAAGAGTGAACTTGTGTATGACTATGTGTCATAATATAATTTTGTATTAATATTCTACATAGCATTATTTCATTAAAATATATTATGCATTACATTGTTATATTTTCATTATTTTTAGAGTAAGCTAGCATATCAACAGTTTAGAATGTATATTAAAACATTGGAGATTTGAGAAAAGGAATTTGCCTACATCTAGTGTCAGACACATGAGGTAACATTGACAAAATTTAGGTATCAGAATGAATAAATTCTTTATCAATATCCGTTGTTGGATATGTCATTATGTCATTATGAAAAAATTGTAAGTAGGTAAGTAAGTAAGTAGCAAACTCTTTCTGGAATTCACCTCTTGGACACACAAAGAAGACATTTCATACATGAAAATATGAAAATATTTGTAAGTAAGTAACACACTCTTTCTTGAAGTCTCCCCTTGGATACACAATACAGATACTTTATTCAAGAAATTATGAAAAAATCGCAAGTAAGTAACAAACTCTTTCTTAAATTCCCCATTTGGATGCACAATACAGAAATTTAATTCAAGAAATTATGGAAAAAATGTAATTTCCAGACTTCATTTGCATGCAAGAGATATCGAGAGTTCTATGACTCCTCCCCGCAATGAATTCAGATGCTTTTAGGAGTCATCCCCCTTAGCCATAACTCCATTCGACCTTGAGCGAAGGTATAAGAGTTTGATGATGTATTTCTATATCATGGGACCATCGTTTCTGGATGTTTAAGAGTGAACGTGTGTATGACTATGTGTCATAATATAATTTTATATTAATATTCTATATAGCATTATTTCATCAAAAATATATTATGCATTGCATTGTTATATGTTCATTATTATATTTTCAAAATATGCAAAGTCGACATAGCTTTATTTCATTTTTTAAGGTTAATTTAGACGAGGTTACGTGCGCGCACGTATCCTCGTCTAAATTAACCTTAAAATATTAAAAAGAGCTACGTCGACCTTGCATATTTTATTCAACATATCCGACAATTGATGCAGAAAAAGCAGAGAGTTTGTTACTTACTTACTTACATTTTTTTCCATAATCTCTTGAATTAAATTTCTGTATTGTGCATCCAAATGGGGAATTCAAGAAAGAGTTTGTTACTTGCGATTTTTTCATAATTTCTTGAATAAAGTATCTGTATTGTGTATCCAAGGGGTGACTTTACAAAGGAGTGTTTTGGTTGTTTACAAATTTTTACGCATTTTCTTGAATATAATGTCTTTTTTGTGCATTCCATTAGTGGAATTCACAAAAGATCTGTTTTCGTCATTACTTATCTTATTACAATTTTTTCGTAATGACATAATGACATATCCCATAAAGGGGGTTGATAAATAATTTATTCAATCTGATATCTAGATTTCGTCCATGTTCCCCCATTTGTCTGACAATAGATGTATGCAAATTCCTTTTCTCAAATCTCCGATGTTTTAATATACATTCTAAACTGTTGATATGCTAGCTTACTCTAAAAATAATAAAAAAATATAACAATGTAATGCATAATGTATTTTTAATGAAATAATGCTATGTAGAATATTAATACAAAATTATATTATGACACGTAGTCATACACACGTTCACTCTTAAACATCCAGTCCCATGATATGGAATAGTTTTTACCATGTCTAATGCATTTATCACGATCAGGTATGACCTTAGGCATCCAGTGCGCGAATAACCTGACCTCGTCTTCAGGACGATGATAAACCCCTTCTAATTTAGGAAACTTAAATTCTTCTAGATTTAAAATTGGAATCCTAGGGTTAGACTTTTGAATTAAAACTTTACCTGTAGGTACATTACCCTTTACATAGAGTGCTTCAACCCCGAAAAAGCTGCAAATCTCACTGACTTCCTCCAGGACTTTTCTCTGTTCCTGACCACTATTATTAAGTGGTGTAATCACTCTATCTTAGAATCCCAGTCTGTTTATACGATGTAATGTAGTACTCCACAAGCTTTTATCATACTCATACATGTTGTAGTTCACTATCCAATGATAACAGTCAATTTCTTCAAGTTACATTGACAATAATAAAAATACAAATTCAAATATAACACCACAAGATTATTTTTTCAAACTTATAAATTCTTTGTCATAGAGTCCTATCATCTTGGATTGTATTAATGTACCTTTTCAGAAGAGAAAAACATCATCAAACTCTTATACCTTCGCTCAAGGTCGAATGGAGTTATGGATAAGGGGGATGACTCCTAAAAGCATCTGAATTCATTTTGGGGAGGAGTCATAAAACCATTAGAATTCATTGCGGGGAGGAGTCATAGAACTCTCGGTATCTCTTGCATGCAAATGAAGTCTGGAAAATACATTTTTTTATAAATTCTATATTGTGTATCCAAGAGGTGAATTCAAGAAAGATATTTTGTCATTTTAAGATATGTACAAAAGAAAAAGATAAAAAATAAATAAAGTTGAAATAACTTCGAAGTTTAAAAAAATAGTTTGTTTTATGAAAAAAAATTATTGAATTAGAACCATCAGTCCTCATCATTATGAGTATCCAAAACTGGACTTAAGTTTCATATTTGAACTAGAGAATTGTATTTTCCATACTTTTCTTACAAAAAACTCGAGTTTATGGTAAAGAAAACCCTTATTAGCTCAGATTTTAAGGAAATAGTTTTATTTTTCAATCCAAAAATTCTTAAGTTTCACATTTGAACCAGAGAATTGTATTTTCCATAATTTTCTTACAAAAAACTAGAGTTTACGGTCAAAAACCCTTAATAGCTCAGATTTTACGGAAATAGTGTTTCTGACAATAGATGTACGCAAATTTCTTTTCTTACATTTCTGATGTTTTAATTGACATTCTAAACGCTTGAAATGCTAGCTTACTCTAAAAAATAATGAACACATAACAATGTAATATTTTTAATGAAATAATGCTATGTAGAATATTAATACTAAAATATATTATGATACATTATTAATATCAATGATTAACTCTGGAAATTTTGAATCTGTTCCATAAAATAGTTCACCTTGTTGTCTCTTGATAATGGAGTCATTGTCTTCTCTTAGTTCGTAATCAGTAGAATAATCATTATTCCATTTTGAATCATACACAATTTTAACTGGTGTCTCATGAACAGGCTCAATATGCTTTTAACAGCCTCTATCTTTCTGTCTGTTTTTAAGTTTTCATGTTGCTCCTTACTTTCAGTTGAAGAAACGATATTCCAATTCTTGCATTTCACGAAAGAAATTCAAAATGAACTTTGAAAAATCAAGAGAATGTAACTCTGACAAGGTAAAGCACAGCAAAACGCTACTGAAATATTACAAGTCTTACATTTCAATGAAAGAAATTCAAAATGAAGTATGAAAATCAACAGAATGTAACTGTGACAAGGTAAAGCACAACAAAACACTACTGAAATATTCCAAATCTTGCATTTTACGACAGAAATTCAAAATGAACTTCGAAAAATCAAAAGAATGTAGCTGTGAAAAGGTAAAGCACAACAAGTCACAACTGAAATATTCCAACTCTTGCATTTCACAACAGAAATTCAAAATGAACATTGAAAAATCATGAGAATGTAGCTGTGACAATGTAAACCACGACAAGACACTACTGAAATATTGCAATTCTTGAATTTCACGAAAGAAATTCAAAATGAAATTTGAAAAATTAAGATAATGTAACTTTGACAAGGTAAAGCACAACAAAACACTACTGAAATATTCCAACTCTTGCATTTCAATGAAAGAAATTCAAAATGAACTATGAAAATCAACAGAATGTAACTGTGACAAGGTAAAGCACAACAAAACACTACTGAAATATTCCAACTCTTGCATTTCACGACAGAAATTCAAAATGAACTTTGAAAAATCATGAGAATGTAGCTGTGACAAGGTAAACCACCTCAAGACACTACTGAAATATTCCAATTCTTGCATTTCACGACAGAAATTCAAAATGAACTTTGAAAAATTAAGAGAATTTAACTCTGACAAGGTAAAGCACAACAAAACACTACTGAAATATTCCAACTCTTGCATTTCAATGAAAGAAATTCAAAATGAACTATGAAAATCAACAGAATGTAACTGTGAAAAGGTAAAGCACAACAAAACACTACTGAAATATTCCAACTCTTGCATTTCACGACAGAAATTCAAAATGAACTTCGAAAAATCAAGAGAATGTAACTGTGACAAGGTAATGCACAACAAGTCACTACTGAAATATTCCAACTCTTGCATTTCATGACAGAAATTCAAAATGAACTTTGAAAAATCATGAGAATGTAGCTGTGACAAGGTAAACCACGACAAGACACTACTGAAATTTTCCAATTCTTGCATTTCACGAAAGAAATTCAAAATGAACTTTGAAAAATCAAGAGAATGTAACTGTGACAAGGTAAAGCACAACAAAACACTACTGAAATATTCCAACTCTTGCATTTCAATGAAAGAAATCAAAAATTAAATATGAAAATCAACAGAATGTAACTGTGACAAGGTAAAGCACAACAAAACTCTACTGAAATATTCCAATTCTTGCATTTCACGACAGAAATTCAAAATGAACTTCGAAAAATCAACAGAATTTAATTGTGAGAAGGTAAAGCACAACAAGTCACTACTGAAATATTCCAACTCTTGCATTTCACGACAGAATTTCAAAATGAACTTTGAAAAATCATGTGAATTTAGCTTTGACAAGGTAAACCACGACTTGAAACTACTGAAATATTCCAATTCTTGCATTTCACGAAAGAAATTCAAAATGAACTTTGAAAAATTAAGAGAATGTAACTGTGACAAGGTAAAGCACAACAAAACACTACTGAAATATTCCAATTCTTGCATTTCAATGAAAGAAATTCAAAATGATCTATGAAAATCAACAGAATGTAACTGTGACAAGGTAAAGCGCAACAAAACACTACTGAAATATTCCAACTCTTGCATTTCAATGAAAGAAATTCAAAATGAGCTATGAAAATCAACAGAATGTAACTGTGACAAGGTAATGCACGACAAAACACTACTGAAATATTCCAACTCTTGCATTTCACGACAGAAATTCAAAATGAACTTTGAAAAATCAAGAGAATGTAACTGTGACAAGGTAAAGCACAACAATTCACTACTGAAATATTCCAACTCTTGCATTTCACGACAGAAATTCAAAATGAACTTTGAAAAATCATGAGAATATAGCTGTGACAAGGTAAACCACGACAAGACACTACTGAAATATTCAAATTCTTGCATTTCACGAAAGAAATTCAAAATGAAGTTTGAAAAATTAAGAGAATGTAACTGTGACAAGGTAAAGCACAACAAAACACTACTGAAATATTCCAACTCTTGCATTTCAATGAAAGAAATTCAAAATGAACTATGAAAATCAACAGAATGTAACTGTGAAAAGGTAAAGCACAACAAAACACTACTGAAATATTCCAACTATTGCATTTCACGACTGAAATTCAAAATGAACTTCGAAAAATCAAGAGAATGTAACTGTGACAAGGTAAAGCACAACAAGTCTCTACTGAAATATTCCAACTCTTGCATTTCACGTCAGAAATCATTTCTTGTTAAAACTTTATTTTCAACTAATTCATTTGGGTTTTCGAAACCAATTCATAGCTCTTAATAGAACTTTTTAAGTGTGAACTCCTATTTTTTCAGTCGAAATTATAGAAAATTTGATCAAAAACCCATTTCTTGGATCTTCAGTCAGAAAAGCGTAGTTTTGGATCGAAATGAGTCATTTTCATTAAAATAGCTCTTAATGAAACTTTTTAAGTGTGAAATCCATTTTATGCAGCAAAATTACAGAAAATACGATCAAGATACATTTGTCTGATTCAATTGTGTATTTTCAGTCAGAAAAGCATAGTTTTGGTTCCAAAATGAGTCATTTTCCACAAAAAATAACTCTTAATGGATCTTCTTACGTGTGAACTCCAATTTTTTCCAAAAATTAGAAGAAAATATGATCAAAACACATTTCTCTGATTATAATGTATATCTTCAGTCAGAAAAGCGTAGTTTTGGTTCAAAAATGAACCATTTTCATAAAAATAGCTCTTAATAGAACTTTTTAAGTGTGAACTCCTATTTTCAGACAAAATCATAGAAAATACGGTCAAAACACACTTCTCTGTTTCAGTTGTGTTCATTTTCACATTGTCTGATTCAAATGTGTATCTTCAGTCAGAAAAGCATAGTTTAGATTAAAAAATGAGCCATTTCCATTGCAATAGCTCTTAATAGAATTGTTTAAGTATGAACTCCAATTTTTTCCAACGAGACTATAGAAAATACTATCAAAACATATTTCTCTGACTATAATGTGTATCTTCAGTCAGAAAAGCGTAGTTTTGGATAAAAAATAAGCCATTTCCATAAAAATAGCTTTTCATAGAACTTTTTAAGTGTGAACTCCTATCTTTCAGACGAAAATATAGAAAATACTATCAAAACACATTTCTCTGATTATAATGTATATCTTCAGTCAGAAAAGAGTAGTTTTGGTTCAAAAATGAACCATTTCCATAGCAATAGCTCTTACTAGAACTGTTCAAGTATGAACTCCAATTTTTTCCAACGAGACTATAGAAAATACTATCCAAACACATTTCTCTGATTATAATGTATATCTTCAGTCAGAAAAGCGTAGTTTTGGTTCAAAAATGAACCATTTCCATAAAAATAGCTCTTAATAGAAGTTTTTAAGTGTGAACTCCTATTTTTCAGACGAAATTATAGAAAATACGGTCAAAACACACTTCTCTGTTTCTGCTGTGTACATTTTTACTTTTTCTGATTCAAATGTGTATCTTCAGTCAGAAAAGCGTAGTCTCGATTCAAAAATGAGCCATTTCCATAGCAATAGTTCTTAATAGAACTGTTTAAGTATGAACTAGAATTTTTTCCAAAGAGACTTTAGAAAATACTATCAATACACAATTCTCTGATTATAATGTATATCTTCAGTCAGAAAAGCGTAGTTTTTGTTCAAAAATGAACCATTTCCATAAAAATAGCTCTTAATAGAACTGTTTAAGTATGAACTCCAATTTTTTCCAACGAAAATATAGAAAATACTATCAAAACACATTTCTCTGATTATAATGTATATCTTCAGTCAGAAAAGCGTAGTTTCGATTCAAAAATGAACCATTTCCATAGCAATAGCTCTTAATAGAACTGTTTAAGTATGAACTCCAATTTTTTCCAGCGAGACTATAGAAAATACTATCAGTACACAATTCTCTGATTATAATGTATATCTTCAGTCGGAAAAGCGTAGGTTTTGTTCAAAAATGAACCATTTCCATAAAAATAGCTCTTAATAGAACTGTTTAACTACGAACTCCAATTTTTTCCAATGAGACTATAGAAAATACTATCAAAACACATTTCTCTGATTATAATGTATATCTTCAGTCAGAAAAGCGTAGTTTTGGTTCAAAAATGAACCATTTCCATAAAAATAGCTCTTAATAGAATTTTTTAAGTGTGAACTCCTATTTTTCAGACGAAATTATAGAAAATACGGTCAAAACACACTTTTCTGTTTCAGTTGTGAAAATTTTCACTTTTTCTTATTCAAATGTGTATCTTCAGTCAGAAAAGCGTAGTTTCGATTCAAAAATGAGCCATTTCCATAGCAATAGCTCTTAATAGAACTGTTTAAGTATGAACTCCAATTTTTTCCAGCGAGATTATAGAAAATACTATCAATACACAATTTTCTGATTATAATGTATATCTTCAGTCAGAAAAGCGTGGTTTTGGTTCAAAAATGAACCATTTCCATAAAAATAGCTCTTAATAGAACTTTTTTAAGCTTGAACTTCTATTTTTCAGACTAAATTATAAAAACTATCGTCCAAACACACTTCTCTGTTTGAATTGTGTACATTCTCACATTTTCTGATTCAAATGTGTATCTTCAGTCAGAAAAGCATAGTTTCAATTCAAAAATGAGCCATTTCCATAGCAATAGTTCTTAATAGAACCTTTTAAGTATGAACTCCAATTTTTTCCAACGAGACTATGCAACTCAGCCACATTTAACTAAACCCCGTGTAGCTGAATCCGCATGTAACTGAACCCCCGTGCAACTGAACTCTCGTGCAACTCAACTCCCGTTCAACTCAAGCCCCATTCAACTAAACCCCCGTGCAACTGAACCCCCCATGTAACTGAACCCCTGTATAACCAAAACCCCGTACAACTGAACCCCCGTGTTACTGAACCCTCGTGCTACTAAACCTTCGTGCAACTCGACCCCAATTAACTAAACCCCCGTGTAACTGTACCCCCTTTAACTGAACCCTCGTGCAACTCAAGCGCGATGCCCGTTTTTACAAAAGGGAGAATTACTCTAATTACAAAGACAGATGCCTTTTAGTTACATCGGAAAATATTTTTGAAAGAAATAACTATTTCTATCGTTTTTTTTATGGGCACCAAGTAAACTAAAACCACACAGAATCAGGCAACAGAGTCTCTCAAACCCCGTAAAAATGACTCAAACCCCCGTGCAACTGAACCCCCTTTAACTGAACCCTCGTGCAACTCAACCCCCCATGCAACTCAATCACATTTAACTAAACCCCGTGTAACTGAACCCGCGTGTAACTGAACTCCCCGTGCAACTGAACCCTCGTGCAACTCAACTCCCGTGCAACTCAACCCCATTTAACTATACCCCCTTTAACTGAACCCCCCATGTAACTGAACCCTTGTATAACCGAAACCCAATACAACTGAACCCTCGTGCTACTGAACCCTCGTGCTACTGAACCCTCGTGCAACTCGACCCCATTTAACTAAACCCCGTGTAACTATATCCCCTTTAACTGAACCCTCGTGCAACTCAACCCTCCGTGCAACTCAACTCCCGTGCAACTCAACCCCAGCCTGAGCGTGTAAATATTTCCTTTTGGTGAACTGACTTTCCCTTTCAGCACTCTCTGAAAGTTCCAACTTAATACACAAATTCCTTTTATTCAAATTCCAACCACAAATCAAGCTATCGTATATTGAACAACCTTCCATAAGTACATGATTGGCTCCTAAAAAATCTATGTCAAACGATACAACCATGTGCAATTCTTATCAAAAACAAAAACCTTGCCAAGTTTAAAAAACTTCGACTTTAGTTTCATAACATGCATTACAGTGAGCCAACTTTTAAAATATTCACGCGTGAGTTTAATGACATAACCATGGGTTTTTCTTGCGCAAGTCCAATGTATATTTTCATGTAGGTTTTCAATCTATTACACTTTTGACCATATTCTTGTAGGTTTTCCTGTAGGTTTCGGACTGTGTATATCAATACTACTAGTGTGTGTCACATCATCATTTTGGAAAAATGTATTTTTGCGTTTGTTTTTTACCCTATCATTTCTTAAAAGATTATAGACGGCTTTAACGAACAGTTTGAGCTTTGAACTTTACAGCAATTTGAAGCTAAATACGAAAGGTAAATGGAGTAGTAAGACAATTAGCCTATAATAACTGAAGTTGATATTTGGTCAAAAAGTAAAATTCATATTCAGATTTGGCGTTAAATTCAAGCATAAAATATGTGTCACATCATCATTTTGGATGAATGTATTTTGGCATGTATGTTTTCGCCTATACTTTTTCAAGAGATTCTAGGTGGCTTTACCGAACAAACTTTGGAATTTACGGCATTGTGAATCTAAATATGAAATGTAAATTCTGGAAAAGAATGAAAAGCCCAAGAATTATAGAAGGGTCCAAGATACGTGGTTTAGTCGAAAATGAACCTTTGAATTTTGAGATTTTCGGGGAAAGTTAATAAATATTAGCCTATAGCTCCTGGAGTATACAAGATATCAGCACAAATTTAACATGTTTATGAGAAGACCATACTATTCATAAGAATGGGAGCTGAAATTTCTAATCAACTTTTTAAGTCAGAAACAATGCAATAGCGTTTCCTAAGTAAAGAGCCATAAGGGTTCAATGAGTAATACTTATTTATTCTTCCAGGGGCACTTTATGTGGAAGAGGTGGTCGCATAAACTTTGGAACGGGGTTCATTGAATTACAAATCAAAATTTACAGTGCCCTTAGACCAGGGGTGGATCCAGGATTTCTTAGGGGGGGTGCAAAATAGGTTGATCCGATAAACTAGCGTTAGGAACAAGTTTGATTAACACAATCTTGCGTTAATTAACTAAATTACGTTATTTTAGACTACGTTAGGACCCCTCCCCATTGCCCCTCCCCTGGATCCACCACTGCCTTACACTCTCTGTTTCTTTCCTTGTTAGGATAAAGAGCAGGAGGCCTAATAGGTGTTTGTTAATACCAAAACATTCTGACTCTCATTGGGCCTTCAGGTATAAACAGAATTAGTTCAAAAGGACGGGTGGGGAAAAAGGGCTTAGGCGGGGGGGGGGGGGGGTTGCCGTTCGATCAATTTTGACTCGTAAAAGCTGGACTAGAACTTCCAATTTCTAATCAAATGAGCCCTCTCTGAAGTTTATACAAGAATCCCTTCCTGCCCCCGGGCCCTGGGGTTTTTTTTTCGACGCCAAAGTTTTGTTACTTAACCTTTCAACTATTTTTTACAAAATTTTTATCTGATGCATTTAGGATGTGGAGGAGATGGGGCTAGTTGTCCTCCAATCTCTTTTGACTCTTAAAAAGTGAACAAGAACTTTCAATTTCCAATCAAATGAGCCCTCTCTAAAAATTATACGAGTATCCCTTCCATAAAAAATAATATAAGGGATTTGGAAAATCCTTAAATTACAACTCTTACCTTGAGGGCTGTGAGTGAGTTGACATGCTCATACACCTAATTTCTAGACCTTAAAACTACGTTAGTAGTAAGGCCCCAATTCGTTTAAAATACACATGCACTTTCACAAGCCTGAGGCATGGATATGTGTGTGTACTTTCAAGTAATTGGGTTACCAGGGGCATTTGCCTATTACAATGAACTCTTCATGGGTTGCTAGACATGTTTTTTTTATTATGACATCGATTTTTTGTGTGTCAGTCGATTAGAGAAAGTTGGTGGCTAGTCCAATATAATAACTTGATTGGTCGGTTTTCTAAAAAAAAACTTGTCATGCTATAATGTACTTAAAAAAAAAACCCGATATAATGTCCCTACACTGCATTCCAATTTTCATTATGCTTTAAGACATTGTTTATAGTACACAATATATTTTTAACTTTTGAAAACAATGGATTTCTCGATTTTCAATGTGAGTACACTTTTCATTCTTTTATTCCCCCCCCCCCCCCCAAAAAAAAAATAAAGAAAAACGTTTTACTAGTAAATTCAAATTTCAGAGGGACTTAGCCCCCCTCCCCTCCAACAATACAAAATCTTAAGAATATGATGACTATATTCGATAGAAACGTCAAAGCACGCGTTTTTCTATTATGTAAATAAAATCTCACCATCATAGGTATGTTTACAAGTTTTAATTGTTTTGAAAAACACTTCTTTATCATTCAGAAATAAAGCTTTTTCCTAACATGATGTATTTTTCTGCTTTGAATGAAAAGCTTGCGTGTTACAAAGAGTGTGAGAGTTTTGGGGGGGTTAAATTTCACATGCTCTTGCTATAAACGGGGTTTGTCTAATTCCGTTCTCACGACGAATGACTTTGGGAAAAAATTTGCTGGAGAGGGGGCCTAGTTGCCCTCCATTTTTTTTTTTTTGGCTTACTTAAAAAGGACATTAGAACTTATAATTTATGTTAGAGTGAACCTACAGATCTGATCTTTTAACTTATAGATTAGGTCTCAGTTAACGTTAGACGGTAAATATAGGTATTCATGATGTAGAGGGTGTGGTCCCCCTTTTTTCGAAATCTTGGCAATTTGTAAAAGACACATAATTTTTGACCGGAAAAGCGAAAGCTGATGAGGAAGTTATAATTTGAACAGCCATGTCTCGCTATTTAAGCTAAAGTTTTTATTTTTTGAAAAAAAAAGTTAAGTTGTGAGAAAAGGTCAAAATTTAGATTAAAGAGCGATGTGATGAGGAGGGGGACAGTCCCCGTCATATAGTGAATAATTTCTGTTCTTTTTAATGTCGCTCCTTAATTTCAGTTTTAAAAAACTTTTTTTTTATTTAATGTCTGATCGGTTTTTAGTTAATGCAGCTTTTATTTTCACAAAAATTTTAATTTTCTTTTCCTAAATGGATGTCTTTACAAATTAACTTACGTAACTAACTTCTATATTCCTGTATTTTTCTTCTGGCAAAAAATACAAAGTTGCAGATTTTTGCAGATATGAGCTTGAAAGCTATGTAATAGAGTTTTCTGATACGCTGAATCCGACGGTGTGATTTTAATTAAAATTCATTACATTGTTGGGGGTTTTACCCCCTCTTTAAAAAAAAAAAAAAAAAAAAAAAAAAAATAGGGTAAATTTTTATCAGGCGTGTAGCGTTTGATTATTAATACTAAACTTAATAAAATTTATATATATATTTAGAATCAGCATTATAAACACATTCTTTTGATACATTTATTAACATCAAAATTCCGTTTTTAAAAGTTTGGATTACTATTGAGTCGTGTCGCTTGTTTTTTTTTTTTTGTTTTTTTTTATATTAAGTATATGTTATTACGTATATGAGTATGAGTTTTAGAGGGTGTTTTCCCCCTTTTTCGAAAACAAGGCAAATTTTTCTCAGGCACGTAATTTTTTACCGCTATAGCTAAACTTGATGAAACTGATATATTTGAAATCGTAAGGATTCGCTCTTTACGCTAAAGTTTTTTATTGTTTGAAAAAAAAATAAAGTTTTGAGACAAGGTCAAACTTTAGCGTAAAGAGCGATGTGATGAGGGGGGGGACAGTCCCCTTCATATAGGGAATAATTTCTGTTCGTTTTAATGTCGCTCCTTACTTTCAGTTTTAAAAAACTTTTTTTTTATTTAATTTCTGATCGTTTTTTTTTAGTTAATGTAGCTTTTATTTGCACAAAAAAAAATTTTACTGTTCTTTTCCTAAATGGATGTCTTTACAAATTAACTTACGTAACTAACTTCTATATTCCTGTATTTTTCTTCTGGCAAAAAAAATACAAAGTTGCAGATTTTTGCATATATTTGCTTTAAACATGTGTAATATGTTTTTCTGATATACTTAATTTGACGGTTTTTTTTTAAATACAATTCATTCAACTATAGGGGGCTTTAACCCCCTCTTTAAAAAAAAAAAAAAAAATCAGTTAGATTTTTATAAGGGTCGTACCCATTTTTTAGTAATAATAAACGTAATAAGATTTGTATATATATTTAGAGTAAGAATTAAAAAAACATTCTTTTTATAAATTTATTAACATCAAAATTCCGTTTTTAAAAGTTTGGATTACTATTGAGCCGTGTCGCGTGTTTTTTTTTATTGTTTTTTCTTTTTATATTACGTATATGTTATTACGTATATAAGGGGGAGGGTTCTCCCCTTAGACAATGCAACATTCTTTACGTTAAAAGTCTAAAAAAAAATTTGATTCACAGCCCCCCTGAATAACACCGGCCATTTTTATTTATAATGTACGACTCTATTGAAAGCACTAAAAAAAAAAATGTAGTGTAAAGAGCATGAAGTATGAAGTATGAAATTAATAATAGGAGCACCCTAATGAGCAATAAACAAGAGGAGGAGGAGGACAGAACTTAACCTCTTAACCACTTATCCGACAAAATGAAAAAAGGGGGTGTTTTTTTTCATTATATATTTTGCCTTTTCTTTTTTCTAGTAATCTTACAAGTTAAAAAGAAACCAAACTTTAAAGAACGAGAGATTCAGTAAAGTTGCAATAATGAAATATAACATGAAATCAAATATCAAAAATTGCGGTCGAAGTGCACTTTATCTTAACCAGCCAGCAAGCATACAGCTTTTACTGCCACGGTCTTCTAACCACAGTGTAAGCTCTGCGCCATCTAAAAGGAAGTTAAAACGGGAATGGACTGTTTCTCATAGTGGCTCAGCCTAGCCTCCTGCAAATCGTGAGATTGACCCCAGTCAGGATTTGCTTAAGAGTCGTTATTTGGAAAACAATTCATAATTTGTTTTTATCTACATAATTTTTCTATTCATGTTTTAACACTTAAGGTAAATTCTATAGGGTGCTGCGATTTTGATTATTAAAACTTAAAATGTGTTTCGTAACTATTTCATTTTCTTTCATTAACAAAATTAGTGATATATAAAGGAAAGCTTATAACGCTGAAATAGCTTAACATACATTTCTAAAAAAAATTCTAAGTGGGGTTGTTGTAAGAGGACGTGTAATTCTAATAAGATACATTTGGAACGAGGCAGATGGTTTTAAACACTATCCAATTATGTGTTAAGTGTTGTCAAGCAACTTTATTTGGGGTAAACTCATTAAATTGCAATACATATGGGGATTAGAGACCGACTTTTAGGCTGTGCTAATGGAGCAGTGCTGTGAAATCCGATACCTCAACTTGAAAGGGTATCAATCCTACAATCTCAAAGGAAGCTCCCGGTTCCCATTTTTAGTAATCTCCAATTATGTCTTCACAGTGTTGTCAAGAAACATTATTTGGGGTGAACTCATTTCATTGAAACACTTAGGTGTTTTCGAGAAAGCATTTGAGAGTGTTTTATTGGAACAGTGCTGTGAAGTCCGATATCCCAACTTAAAAGGGCATCGATCCTATAATCTCGAAGGGAGCTCCCGGTTCCCAAGGGTGCTTCCAGGGGGGGAGCTCTAAAAAAAAGGAACAACCAACATTTTAATTATAATTTAATTGTTAATATGGATGGAGAAAAAAGTTATTCTCTCTTACAATCATCTATTTAGTCCAGGTCAACTAAATCCGCAACAACTTCAAACAAATCCGTTGGCAAAAGACACAGGAAAATACAGATTGTTGAGAGAGTTATACCACCAACCGCCGACATATGGGATTCGTGTCCATTAACTGAAGCTGAGGAACAAGTGTTCATACAGCATATAGCGTCAGTTGAACAATGGTCAAATTTCATTGAGAGTTATAATGAAGAGGGTCAAGAACTCGAATTGGACCCATATTTTTATTCTGAAAATTTTTGGAATAAAACCATTAGTTTTTTTTTTATCATTCTCTTGTTCTAACTTACCCTTCTAAGAATAAGACTACATTTTCCTGACTAAAACAATATATATATTTTTTTTAACATGTTCAGTTGTCCTAATGAAAGAAAAATAAAAACTTTTTTCTTACAGA